>NW_026261588.1:1184807-1192307 GCF_900747795.2 Erpetoichthys calabaricus | reverse complement strand
ACATTATTAGTGAAAAAAAAATAGATTTTATTGCACTAAGTGAAACGTGGCTTAGCTCAGATGGCGCAGCTGTTTTAATCGAATCTGCGCCTCCGGATTACAGTTTTACTCGTGCTGATCGCCAAGGAAAGAGAGGTGGAGGGCTAGCAAACATTTACTCTAGCAGGTTAAAATGTAAAAATATCAGTTTTGGTAAGTTCAAGTCTTTTGAGTATCTCGCCATTGTTATTCAGGGAGATTCTCACGTTCTAGTATTATCCGTGTATAGACCTCCTAAATTCAACGCGTCTTTCTTTGAGGAATTCTCTGACTTGATGTCAATCTTAATTACGAACTATGACGCACTCTTAATAGTCGGCGACTTTAATTTTCATGTAGATAATCAATGTGACCAGAAAGTAAAAGAATTTATGAACCTCCTGGACTCTTTTGATTTGAGACAGCTCGTTAATCAGCCTACACATAAAGCAGGTCATACGTTAGACTTAGTAATTACTAAAGGACTAAAAGTTGATATAAAGCAGGTCATTGATACGGGTCTTTCAGACCATTTTCTTCTACTTTTTAATATAGAAATAATGATAGAAAACACTCATGAGAAGCATATTGTTAAAAAACGCTTCTTTGACTCATCAGCAACTTTAAAACTTACAAACATTCTAACCAATCAGTCCGTTTATAGTGCCAACTATAATAGCGAGGAGAATGTAAATAGTAAGGTGGAAAGATTTAATACTAAAGTGAGGGCTGCTGTTGACATAGTTGCACCTGAAAAGACAGTTAAAAAATCTTCTAGCATTGTTATACCTTGGAAGACCCAAAGAGTGTCTGATTTAAAGAGAACATGCCGTAGAGCTGAGCGTAAATGGAGGAAGACTAAACTAACTATTGACTATGAGATATTAAAAGTTAAAATAACAGAATACAATAACACAGTCCGTCTTGAGAGGCGCTGCTATTTCTCTAAGATTATAAATAACAATGCTAGTAATCCCAGAGTCTTATTTTCGACAATTGATCATCTGTTAAACCCAGGTAACTCAAAGGAATGCCTCCTAAGTACTTCCAGTAAAACCTGTGAGGCTATCGCTGTATTTTTCAATCAAAAAATTAATGATATTAGAAATAACATAGTATATCTCCCCAACACTAAGGATCCCCCGAAACCCCAGTACTCCATAATAAATAAATTAGAGTCTTTCACTAGGATAGATTTACCTGATTTACATAAAATAATTTCTCAAATGAAACCATCCACCTGTGCCCTTGACCCAATACCAACAAATTTTTTCAAAGAAGTATCGGGTGTGCTTATTGATAATGTTCTTGACATAGTAAATTCGTCATTAGATACGGGGGTCTTCCCAGACTGTCTTAAGACTGCGGTAGTTAAACCCCTACTTAAGAAAAATAATCTCGACCCCTCTTCTCTTGAAAATTATAGACCCATCTCTAACCTGCCTTTCTTAAGTAAAATTCTAGAGAAGGCAGTCATTATGCAGTTAAATGAGCACCTCAATAAACATGCTATTCTTGATAAATTTCAGTCAGGTTTTAGAACAAATCACAGCACAGAAACTGCACTCGTTAAAGTAGTAAATGACTTGCGGGTAAATGCAGACAGAGGCCATTTATCTGTTCTCATCCTCTTAGATTTGAGTGCCGCATTTGACACTATTGATCATAATATTCTTAAGAATCGCCTTAGTCAATGGGTGGGCCTCTCTGGCAGTGTCTTAAACTGGTTTGAATCCTACCTGGCAGGGAGAAAATTCTTTGTTAGTTGTGGTAATTATAACTCAAAGACACATGATATTCTATATGGTGTTCCACAAGGCTCTATCCTGGGTCCGCTGCTCTTCTCAATCTACATGCTTCCATTAGGTCAGATTATCTCGGGACATAACGTGAGCTACCACAGCTATGCTGATGACACACAGCTGTATTTATCAATAGCACCTGATGACCCCAAATCTCTTGATTCGCTAACACAATGTCTAACCTGTATCTCAGAATGGATGAATAGTAACTTTCTCAAATTAAATAAAGAAAAAACCGAAATCTTAGTGATTGGCAATAATGGATACAATGAGGCTATTAGAAATAAACTGGATGCATTAGGATTAAAAGTCAAATCGGAGGTAAAAAGCTTAGGGGTAACCGTTGATTGTAATCTGAATTTTAAATCGCATATTAATAAAATCACTAGGACAGCATTTTTTCACCTAAGGAACATAGCAAAAGTTAGACCTCTTATATCATCGAAAGATGCAGAGAAATTAGTTCATGCGTTTGTCTTTAGTCGGCTAGATTACTGTAATGCACTCCTCTCAGGACTACCCAAAAAAGACATCAATCGTTTGCAGTTAGTGCAGAATGCAGCTGCTAGAATCCTTACCAGGAAAAGAAAATCCGAACACATTTCTCCAGTTTTGATGTCACTACACTGGTTACCTGTGTCATTCAGAATTGACTTTAAAATTCTGCTTATGGTTTATAAAGCTTTAAATAATCTCGCCCCGTCTTATATATCGGAATGTCTGACACCTTATATTCCAAATCGCAACCTCAGATCCTCAACTGAGTGTCTCCTTAGAATTCCAAGAGCAAAACTTAAAAGAAGTGGTGAGGCGGCCTTCTGCTGTTATGCACCTAAAATCTGGAATAGCCTGCCAGTAGGAATTCGCCAGGCTAATACAGTGGAGCACTTTAAAAAACTACTGAAAACACATTACTTTAACATGGCCTTCTCATAACTTCACTGTAATTTAATCCTGACACTCTGTATATCCAATTCATTATAATAACTATTCATTCAAAATTTGTACTAACCCCTACTCTCTCTTCTGTTTTCTTTTCCGGTGTCCTATTGGTGGTGGCTTGTGCCACCACCATCTACCCAAAGCACCATGATGTTCCAACAATGATGGATGGATTAAAAGCCAGAAGTCTGTATAACCATCAGCATCAAGTGACTCCGTGAGAACCCTAACTACAAAAAGGACTATTTCATTTATGTTAGGTAGAATGCCCAAAGGGGACTGGGCGGTCTCGTGGCCTGGAACCCCTACAGATTTTATTTTTTTCTCCAGCCTTCTGGAGTTTTTTTTTGTTTTTTCTGTCCACCCTGGCTATCGGACCTTACTCCTTTCTATGTTAACTAATGTTGTCTTATTTTAATTTCTTATTTGTCTTTTATTCTTCTTTTCTTCGTTATGTAAAGCACTTTGAGCTACTTTTTGTATGAAAATGTGCTATATAAATAAATGTTGTTGTTGTTGTTGTTGATATACACATCCACATATCAACATATATATATACACATATATACACACACACACGGTTTATGGGTGATGATTGTTTTACTCTTTTTATGTTTATTTTATTTTATTGTAGAATCAACTCGTATCTGCGCACAGCAGGGCAGCCGTGGGCTTCTTTTCAAAGAAGTATCGGGTGTGCTTATTGATAATGTTCTTGACATAGTAAATTCGTCATTAGATACGGGGGTCTTCCCAGACTGTCTTAAGACTGCGGTAGTTAAACCCCTACTTAAGAAAAATAATCTCGACCCCTCTTCTCTTGAAAATTATAGACCCATCTCTAACCTGCCTTTCTTAAGTAAAATTCTAGAGAAGGCAGCCATTATGCAGTTAAATGAGCACCTCAATAAACATGCTATTCTTGATAAATTTCAGTCAGGTTTTAGAACAAATCACAGCACAGAAACTGCACTCGTTAAAGTAGTAAATGACTTGCGGGTAAATGCAGACAGAGGCCATTTATCTGTTCTCATCCTCTTAGATTTGAGTGCCGCATTTGACACTATTGATCATAATATTCTTAAGAATCGCCTTAGTCAATGGGTGGGCCTCTCTGGCAGTGTCTTAAACTGGTTTGAATCCTACCTGGCAGGGAGAAAATTCTTTGTTAGTTGTGGTAATTATAACTCAAAGACACATGATATTCTATATGGTGTTCCACAAGGCTCTATCCTGGGTCCGCTGCTCTTCTCAATCTACATGCTTCCATTAGGTCAGATTATCTCGGGACATAACGTGAGCTACCACAGCTATGCTGATGACACACAGCTGTATGTATCAATAGCACCTGATGACCCTAAATCTCTTGATTCGCTAACACAATGTCTAACCTGTATCTCAGAATGGATGAATAGTAACTTTCTCAAATTAAATAAAGAAAAAAACGAAATCTTAGTGATTGGCAATAATGGATACAGTGAGGCTATTAGAAATAAACTGGATGCATTAGGATTAAAAGTCAAATCGGAGGTAAAAAGCTTAGGGGTAACCGTTGATTGTAATCTGAATTTTAAATCGCATATTAATAAAATCACTAGGACAGCATTTTTTCACCTAAGGAACATAGCAAAAGTTAGACCTCTTATATCATCGAAAGATGCAGAGAAATTAGTTCATGCGTTTGTCTTTAGTCGACTAGATTACTGTAATGCACTCCTCTCAGGACTACCCAAAAAAGACATCAATCGTTTGCAGTTAGTGCAGAATGCAGCTGCTAGAATCCTTACCAGGAAAAGAAAATCCGAACACATTTCTCCAGTTTTGATGTCACTACACTGGTTACCTGTGTCATTCAGAATTGACTTTAAAATTCTGCTTATGGTTTTTAAAGCTTTAAATAATCTCGCCCCGTCTTATATATCGGAATGTCTGACACCTTATATTCCAAATCGCAACCTCAGATCCTCAACTGAGTGTCTCCTTAGAATTCCAAGAGCAAAACTTAAAAGAAGTGGTGAGGCGGCCTTCTGCTGTTATGCACCTAAAATCTGGAATAGCCTGCCAGTAGGAATTCGCCAGGCTAATACAGTGGAGCACTTTAAAAAACTACTGAAAACACATTACTTTAACATGGCCTTCTCATAACTTCACTGTAATTTAATCCTGACACTCTGTATATCCAATTCATTATAATAACCATTCAAAATCTGTACTAACCCCTACTCTCTCTTCTGTTTCCTTTTCCGGTGTCCTATTGGTGGTGGCTTGTGCCACCACCATCTACCCAAAGCACCATGATGTTCCAACAATGATGGATGGATTAAAAGCCAGAAGTCTGTATAACCATCAGCATCAAGTGACTCCGTGAGAACCCTAACTACAAAGAGGACTATTTCATTTATGTTAGGTAGAATGCCCAAAGGGGACTGGGCGGTCTCGTGGCCTGGAACCCCTACAGATTTTATTTTTTTCTCCAGCCTTCTGGAGTTTTTTTTTGTTTTTTCTGTCCACTCTGGCCATCGGACCTTACTCCTTCTTATGTTAACTAAGGTTGTCTTATTTTAATTTCTTATTTGTCTTTTATTCTTCTTTTCTTCATTATGTAAAGCACTTTGAGCTACTTTTTGTATGAAAATGTGCTATATAAATAAATGTTGTTGTTGTTGTTGTTGTATGGTGTATTCACTCCATGTTATCGTGCATTGCGCTGTCAGTGGTATTTTGATAAAAGAATTTGAACAACATATAAGAAGCGTATAAATTATTAAACAGTAAAACATTAACATTTAAGAAGTAAAGTTACATAAAGTACTACTGCAGTGCCTTCGGGTATACCTCATTTTTTGTTTGCCCATTACATGCTTAAATGTATACATTTTTTGGTGCACCTACCTGAGAACACGCGACATATAACCGAGCGTGGGAGAAGCATGGATTTTAAACACGCGTTGAGTTCATCTGCTGGTCTCCCTCGTGGAATAACTGGTAATGTTTGACTAAAATCTACAGCGAGTAAAATGACATTACCTCCTATTTTTTTTTTACGATCTCTGAGATCTTGCTTTTTTCGGTTCAAGGCTTCATAAGCTCTTTTATGTTGTATGGTGTACTTATCCCAAACCATCATCTTTGAATGTTGCAAGACTTTCGCCTTGTATGTAGATCGGGGTAATTACATTCATTGCATTCCTAGTCTGAATCACAATCTGATTGTATGGGTGGTTACCTGGCACTGTAGGGTTGCCACCCGTCCTTTAAAATACGGAATCGTGCCGCGTTTGAGAATGAAATTGGGCGCCCCGTTTTGAATCAATACTGGACGGGATTTATCCCGTATTTTTTTTATCATTTTTTTTTTAAAGCAGCGTCTCATGCAAATCATCCCACACGCATTTTATGAAGATGCCTCCTTTCCTACTTTTGATTGGGTAATACTTGATGTCATCGTTAGTTTGATTGGTGTTTTTAACTGTCCAGTGAGGAGGGCGTGTCTTTTAAGTACAGTCTGCAAAGTGTTGGCACTGAGATGTGGCGTCAGCGCCATAGTTGAAGCCCCTAACATTGCGGTCAGCAAGTCGGCTAACATCCGCCATGTGCCGTCTTTCAGTTGCGAGAAGCAGATCATAGAATGGTTGAAACTGTTGCCCCTAACGTTGCGCCACGGCGTGTGGTTCGTTTATACCTCGTGTGTTCTCATTAAACTTTTATCTCGCGAATATGTTATTGCAATCCGCAGCGGGAGCGTTTCTATAAACTTAATTTAAACTTACGTTTTACACCGTGCTTTGTTTCCCTTATGAACATGCTTGTATGCTTAACTCGCTCCGTTCTCAATTGTTTAATTAATTTTTTGCTCTTAGCTGTTCGCGGCTCTTCCTCCATTTCCCCCTACTTCGTTCTTTTATCTCACGAATATGTTATTGCAATCCTTAACGGGAGCGTTTCAATAAACTGATTGAAAATAGTTTTGCATTTACCTTTTTAGTAAAAGGCGAGCTTTTAAGCCTGAGAAATCACCCCGTAAATGCACACGTTTAATTGCACATGTGTTAATATGTATGCTTACACAGTATTAAAAGACAGTCAAAAATTAACGTCATTTACCTTCATTCCCGCGTGTGACTCGTGCTGTAAATCTCTTCCTTGTTTTTAGTTCACGTGATTACGTAGGAGGCGTGATGACGCGATACGTGACTCCGCCTCCTCCATTACAGTGTATGGACAAAAAATATGTTCCAGTTATGACCATTACGCTTTGAATTTCGAAATGAAACCTGCCTAACTTTTGTAAGTAAGCTGTAAGGAATGACCCTGCCAAATTTCAGCCTTCCACCTACACGGGAAGTTGGAGAATTAGTGATGAGTGAGTCAGTCAGTCAGTCAGTGAGGGCTTTGCCTTTTATTATTATAGATATATATATGTGTGTGTATATATATATAATATATGTGTATATATATTATATATATACAGTGGTGTGAAAAACTATTTGCCCCCTTCCTGATTTCTTATTCTTTTGCATGTTTGTCACACAAAATGTTTCTGATCATCAAACACATTTAACCATTAGTCAAATATAACACAAGTAAACACAAAATGCAGTTTTTAAATGATGGTGTTTATTATTTAGGGAGAAAAAAAATCCAAACCTACATGGCCCTGTGTGAAAAAGTAATTGCCCCCTTGTTAAAAAATAACCTAACTGTGGTGTATCACACCTGAGTTCAATTTCCGTAGCCA
>NW_026261588.1:1109807-1179807 GCF_900747795.2 Erpetoichthys calabaricus | reverse complement strand
GTCTTTTTTATTTTGTGATCTCCTTGTGTGTTGCATCAATACATCAAAAAAAAAAATTACTCATCCACATTAATGCATCTGGACAATAAATAGAATTCTGGGAAGGGAGACACTTTCAACAACTTCATCAGTGTAATGGATTTTGTAATCTGCAACTTGTCAGTCTGTGGTTAGGGGAAAGGAAGAGACGTCAAGGGAATAAATAAAATAAAACTCAGTGCAAAAAGGAGAAACCTGAGATGAGAACTGACACCAGAGAGCAAAGTCAAGGAATTTAACCACAAAATAGCTTCAGCTGTGTGTGTTTATATAATGGCATTTCACCTGAACAGACATCACAATCAGGAAATACGATGAGCTGAATCAAATTTAGGACCTGAGTGGACAGTCACAGCACTGTCTGGGATTAGTGACACGACTTGACACAAAGAACTTTCACGTGTTTGAAATCAACAAGCTGAGGTTTATCTAAACACACAGATATCAAGTGTCAGGTCTTTGTTAATGATCACTTAAAGACACTCGTGTTGAAATTCTTACTAAAGCACTCATTACAAAGAAATAAAATATCAAAACACATGAATGAGCGCACACCTCTGTATTCTGTCATTAGATTTGTAAAAGTCTTACCAAGATAACTGAACACTTTCTGAGCCATTGTGCTCTACAACAACCAGCAGCCATTTGACAAATGAAAGAGAGAGAAAGAAAGCCTGAACAATTTGTGATGTGATTATCAAAAGGAATAAATGTGGTGACAGGCAGACAATTACTGACATACAAATGTGATTTCTTTATTAAAGGTTTAAGTTTCTCTGTTTCTATAGAATTGAGCACAATGCTGTTCTCTGAAGTATTATTTGTGTTCTCTATGAGGTGAGCAGCTGTAGCTAATGAGACTTCACAAATATTAACAAACGTCAGTCTAAAGGAGCAAATCCTACGTTTAATTGTGGACATCAAACCTCATTTGACCTTCTCAGTCGTCCATTTCAGTTCCTCACAGTCACCTCAGTGTCATTTAGTGAGCCAGCAGTGTGACGAGTGAAGGCCGACTGCTCCGTCTGCACTCGTCTGTCATCTGCTGCCTTATTGAGGAGGAGTGCGGATTAAAGTGCAGGAATAGGAAACATTAACTTCACAATAAAATGAAGAGTTTAGTTTGATATAAAAGTAAAACAATAAAGGAACATTTCATAGAATTTGACTCTTAAACAAATCTCCACCCGCCTGACCAAAGCTGAACAGAATGTCGGCCGTCATCTGAGCTCAGCTGTGGAGTTTGTATTTCTGAAATCTGAATGTTTTGTAACTGCAGATGTTAAAAGATTTTAATATTTCCAGATATTAGGTAAAATTTAGCACATGACTTAAAAATGTATGGTCAAATAAATAATTCTGTCCCAAAACAATGGAAATAACAATAATCATTTCACAATGTAAAAAATAATAAATGAAGTCACCAAGAAACTCTGAAGTGTTTCTATGAATTGCAAGGAGTCTCCAAAATTTTCAGTGCTGTTTATTACACATTCAAATAAGAAGATTTATAAAAATAACTGTGATGAAATAATTAATATTCATAAACAGTGTACACTCTACATGAATAAAGTACAATTGTAACAAAAACAGCTTTAAAAAAAACAGCAAATATGAAATGATTGTGTGGTTAAGATATTTGTCAGAGTATTGCACTAATATGAAAAATGAGCAAAGGCATAATATACAAATAATTAAAAAACATCTAATCTCAGATAATTACATTTTTTATTTTCTTTAACATTTACAGTAAATTGAGCACTGAAGAAGCTGGACTAAATACTTTACACGTCAGGATGATTTTCAGTGCTTTTCTGAACCAGGAATACATAAAAGCGTAAAGAATTGGATTAACACCAAAGTTCACTTCACTAACCAACACCAAGACATTCCTGATGATAATTATGATTATGTTACTACCATCAACAAAAAAACTGTATACAAAAAGAGGCAGCCAGCAGATAATAAAAGCCCCCACGACTACTCCTAATGATTTTGCAGCTTTTCTTTCAGATGGTTTTGATATTTTTCCTGCGACTGCCATATTCTCTCTGCTTACGTAATTCACATGAGGCAACTCTCTGCTGTGTTTGCTTCACAAATTCTCTCAGGATGTTTGTTTGTTCATTTCAGTTCTTACTCACTAATGAGTTCATCAAATCTCAGATGTCTTCATTATATTTGTTTGTCAGGAGCCGCTCAGGGCTGCAGTGGTCACTCCTCACAGCTCCACAGTGAATCTCTGCAGATTCCTTCTTCTCCCTCTGTCTGCTGTTTTTGTTTTTTTGTGCACAGGCACTGTGATGACATTATTTCATCATCACAGCGAGCAGCACATTAAATCAGCAGGTTCATATGAGCTGAGGTTGTGCCCAGTGGTGGTCTGACACTCCATGCTGTCCTGTGCTGCTCAGAGCCCCTCTGACTCCTCCATGGAGTGTGCAGGACCACCCTGTGCCATGAGAGGCCCTCACACATACACATACACAAACACACACACACACACACACACACACACACACACACACACAGACACACACACACACACACACACACACACACACAGACACACACATACAGTGTACAGTAACAGCTGTGTGTTTTTGTCTTTTCCGGACCCTCACATTAAATTCCAAACAGTATTCCCCCCGTTGCTCTCTGTCAGTCTGACGTTGTGCTGATTGTCTTTGTCTGATTTTCTGGACGTCTTTCTTTTCTTAAATCCTCAAACACACAACATGCATTTCTCTGTGGCAGTGGCAGGTAAACTCTCAGAATTCCAATGCAGCAGCGCTAACTGATGTGCTTTTTATTTTGATGACATTTGCTGTGTCACTGAGTTGTGTTGTGTTGTTGTCATTCCCTCCTCATCATCACAGACAGTGAAGTGGTCCTCACACACATGACTTCATACGTGACACACTGGTGGTCTGTTAATACAAACTTCATGTGAGTCCCCCTCGTCTCTCCTTGTGTCACTGAAGCACCTTCTAGTGTCACTTGTCACATATTTATGTCATTTGTCTGCATACTGCAATGCATTTTGGGAGATAGCAGGTCATCAGGCTTCATGTTTTAAAGCAGCTCTGCACCCATCGTCAATGTGAATACACAATGGCAGGTCTGAAACGTGAAATTACTGATTAGGAGACAGACTTAAGTGTTATAATGGACTCATTCAGAAGCCATTAAGACAGTTAAGAGAATGTCAGGTTATATAGCGCCCTGATATGTACAGCTCATTTCCCAAATATCAGTCCACAGATCAGCATCAATCAGTCATTGTCCAACCTGCTACATTCTAACACAGGGTCACGGGGGTCTGCCAGAGCCAATCCCAGCCAACACCAGGCGCAAGGCAGGAACAAATCCTGGGCAGGGCGCCAGCCCACCGCAGGACACACACACACACCAAGCACAAACCAGGGACAACTTAGGATTGCCAATGCACATAACTTGCATGTCTTTGGACTGTGGGAGGAAACTGGAGCATCTCGAGGAAACCCACACAGACACAGGGAGAACATGCAAACTCCATGCAGGGAGGACCCAGGAAGTGAACCCAGGTCTCCTTACTGCGAGGCAGCAGCGCTACCACTGTGCCACCATGCCGCCCCAGATGAGCATCAGTCTGTACGAAATTTTTCCTGTCTACAAAACAGCAGGTCAGCCCATTATATCCACCTTAAAGTTTCTGTGTGTTCTTTTCATACAGTTGCTTTTTCTCTGCCTTTCCAACAGATGGCGCTTCATAAACATTTTTAGTGGTAAAATGCATTACATTTGGCATTGTAATAGATGGCATATGAAAAACATAAACACTGCTTATACAAATCCTGTACTAAATGGCATATCACAGAGACATAGCAATGGGGCAGACACACTGCACTGCAAACGTTAACACTGAGCACATCCAACGGAGAGTAACTGCCATGTCTCTGTCATTCCAACATATGGTGCACAAGCATTTGTAGTAATACAATTCATCACATTTGTCATTCCAACAGATGGTTGTACCAAATGGCATATAACAGAGACATATGAAGTGTCTGTCTGTGTTTCTGTGTATCTCTGTGTCTGTCAGGTTGCTCTATCTCTGTTATAAGACATTTGGTATAGGATTCATAAAAGTAGTGCTAATGATTATGATGTGCCATATGTTGAAATGATAAATGCAGTGAACCTTCTTGCTACCTGAATTACAAAACCACATTCCAATGTTAACACCTAATATGTCAAACAGAGAGTAACTGCTAGATGGACAGAAACAGGCAGCTGTATCTCAAAAGCAATAAGCTTCCATTAGGGAAAAGGATCAAATGCATAAACGTATGATGAGACAACGTGAAAAACCCAAAGCTAAGGAAGTCAGGGACAAAAGAAATCAAGATGTGATGCACCAGACCAGGGATGATGAATTTTCTCAGGATGTGAATTATTAAGGACATCTGTGAACACACAATACTCGGGCAGTAGAAACACCACAGGAACATAGAGAGTGAAATCATAAGAATACCACAGCCATTGCTGCATTGTGGGCCCAGGAGACACCAAACACAACCAGAGCCAGACTAAGGTGTGATGTTCAGCATTAGGGGGTGTGATGTCATTGGCACAGGGGAGCCCCAAATCTTACTACAACTCGTGAGATGGATCAGTCATAGAGGCTACAAGAGCGAGGGGCCTTGTCAACAATGACTGGTTATGGAGCAGGTCCTTGGAAGAGTCTGAACTCTTTGGGATGAGCCGCAGCTGCTTTGACTGTTTGCCTGCATTTGTGTCTTTGATGCACCAATTAACTCAGAATTGTTTGTGAAATACAGGAGAAGGTTGTGTGAGATGTTTGCTCGACTCTATCAAGGACACACAGATGGCTGTGCTTTGTGTGTAAACTGAGTGTTGCTTGACACAGAGAGAACTCTAATGCACCATGGAAAAAAATACAGGGATTTCTACCAATCTGTAGCACGGGCGGTCAGGAGATATACAAATCCTGAGGACTATTATGATGCAGTTCATGAACTCGACTGAGCGATGGTATTGGTGATGACTGTGAATACTCTTCAGTGGGATGAACATCACCTTTCATTTTCTCTCTGATGTTGAGTTCAGCTTTCGGGTTTCTGCAGCTGTCATTAATCTTCCTCACTTTTCAGCCCTGCAGTTTCTCTCAGCCTTTTATTCTTATTATTTACGCTCAGATAAATACTGCATTAGCACATATTGATTCCTTATGATAGGCAAAACAAAAATTGTTCAGGCTTTCTATGTCTTTCATTTCTCAAATGGCTGCAGGGTTGTTGTAGAGCACAATGGCTCCTGCTACTTCATACACAGAAAGTGTTCAGTTATCTTACAAGACATTTATAAATCTAATAAATATACAGAGGTGTGTGCTTATTCGTGTGTTTTGATATTTTATTTCTTTCTAATAAATGGTTTAGTGAGGATTTGAACACAAGAGTATTTTTAAGTGATCGTTAACAAAGACCTGACGCTTGATATTCGTGTGTTTAGATAAACCTCAGCATGTTGATTTCAAACACGTGAAAGTTCTTTGTGTCAAGTCGTGTCACTAATCGTAAAATGCCATTATATAAATAAATACACACAGCTGAAGTCATTTTGCTGTTAAATTCCTTGACTTTGCTCTCTGGTGTCAGTTCTCGTCTCAGGTTTCTCCAGTTTGCACTGAGCTTTATTTTATTTATTCCATTGACGGCTTTTCTTTTCTCCTAACCACAGGCTGACGAGTTGCAGTTTACACAATCCGCTCCACTGATGAAGTTGTTGAAGTGTCTCCCTTCCCAGAATTCTTCTTATTGGCCGGGTGCACTAATGTGGTAAGGAATTTGTCTTTGTCTTAGAAATAATGATAGGAAATATTCACGTGAAGCATTGTTAAAAAACGCTTCTTTGATTCATCAGCAGCTTCAAAATTTACAAACATTCTAAGCAACCAGTCCATTTATAGTGCTTACTACAATAGTGAGAATAATGTAAATAGTAAAGTGGAAAATTTTAATTCTAAGGTGAGAGCTGCTGCTGACATACAGTAGTCGCATCTGAAAAGACAGTTAAAAAATCTCTAGCATTGTTATACCGTGGAAGACGCAAAGAGTTTCTTATTTAAAGAGAACATGTTGGAGAGCTGAGCGTAAATGAAGAAAAACTAAACGAACTGTCCACTATGAGATATTGAAGGTTAAAATAACAGAATACAATAACACAGTCTGTCTTGAGAAGCACTGCTATTTCTCTAATAATAATAATAATAATTCTTTGCATTTATATAGTGCTTTTCTCACTACTCAAAGCGCTCAGCAATTGCAGGTTAAGGGCCTTCCTTATGGGCCCAACAGAGCAGAGTCCATTTTGGCATTTACAGGATTCGAACCGGCAAACTTCCAATTGCCAGTGCAGATCCCTAGCCTCAGAGCCACCACTCTAGAATTATTAATAACAATGCTAGTAATCCCAGAGTCTTATTCTCTATGATTGATCATCTGCTAAACCAGGTAACTCAATGGAATGCCTCCAAAATACTTCCAGTGAAACTTGGGAGGCTATTGCTGTATTTTTTAATCAAAAAACTAATGATATTAGAAATAACATAGTATATCTCCACAACACTGCGCATCTTCTTAAACCCCAGTACTCCATTATAAACAAATTCAATTCTTTCTCCAGGATAGATTTATCTGATTTATATAAAATAATTTCTCAACTGAGACCCTCCACCTGCGTCCTTGACCCAATACCAACAAGTTTTTTCAAAGAAGTATCAGGCGTGCTATTTGATAATATTCTTGACATAGTAAACTTGTCATTAGATACGGGGGTCTTCCCAGACTGTCTTAAGACTGCTGTAGTTAAACCCCTACTTAAGAAAAATAATCTCGACTCCTCTGCTCTTGAAAATTTTAGACCCATCTCTAACCTGCCTTTCTTAAGTAAAATTCAAGAGAAGGCAGTAATTATGCAGCTAAATGACCGCCTCAATAAACCTGCTATTCTTGATAAGTTTCAGTCAGGTTTTAGAACAAATCACAGCACAGGAACTGCACTCGTTAAAGTAGTAAATGACTTGCGGGTCAATGCAGACAGAGGCCATTTATCTGTTCTCATCCTCTTAGATCTGAGTGCCGCATTTGACACCATTGATCATAATATTCTTAGAAATCGCCTTTGTCAATGGGTGGGCCTCTCTGGCAGTGTCTTAAATTGGTTTGAATCCTACCTAGCAGGGAGAAAATTCTTTGTTAGTTGTGGTAATTACAACTCAAAGACACATGATATCCTATATGGTGTTCCACAAGGCTCTATACTGGGTCCGCTGCTCTTCTCAATCTACATGCTTCCATTAGGTCAGATTATCTCAGGGCACAACGTGAGCTACCACAGCTATGCTGATGACACAAAGCTGTATTTATCAATAGCACCTGATGACCCCGACTCTCTTGATTCACTGACACAATGTCTTATTTGTATTTCTGAATGGATGAATAGTAATTTTCTCAAACTAAATAAAGAGAAAACTGAAATTTTAGTGATTGGCAATAATGGGTACAATGAGGTTATTAGAAATAAACTTGATGCATTAGGATTAAAAGTCAAGAAGAAGGTAAAGAATTTAGGGGTAACTGTTGACTATGACCTGAATTTTAAATCACATATTAATCAGATTACTAGGATAGCATTTTTTCACTTAAGAAATATAACAAAAGTTAGACCTCTTATAACTTTGCAAGATGCTGAAAAAGTAGTTGACACTTTTGTTTTCAGTCGACTAGATTACTTTAACGCACTCCTCTTAGGACCACCCAAAAAAGACATCAATCGATTGCAACAAGTGCAGAATGGAGCTGCTAGAATCCTAACTAGGAAAAGAAAATCCGAGCACATCTCTCCAGTTTTGATGTCACTACACTGGTTACCTGTGACATTTAGAACTGACTTTAAAATACTGCTTATGATTTACAAAGCCTTAAATAATCTCGCTCCATATTATATTTTGGAATGTCTCACATCTTACACTCCAAATTGTAACCTTAGATCTTCAAATGAGTGTCTGCTTAGAATTCCAAGAGCTAAATTTAAAAGAAGTGGTGAGGCGGCCTTCTGCTGTTATGCACCTAAAATCTGGAATAGCCTGCCAATAGGAATTCGCCAGGCTAATACAGTGGAGCACTTTAAAAAACTGCTGAGAACACATTACTTTAACATGGCTTTCTCATAACTTCATTTTAGTTTAATCCTGACGCTCTGTATATTCAATTAATTATCATTATTATTCATGGTGGCTCCAAAATCCATACTAACCCCTACTCTCTCTTCTGTGCCACCACCACCTAATCAAAGCACTGTGATGTCCCTACATTGATGGATTAAAGACCAGGGGGGTATTTTCCGTACGTCCCAAGATCATCCGAGATCAGATGCCTCATCTTGGATGAGTTAATGCCAGTGAAACTCATCCAGATAAGTCGGTTTTTCAAACGCAGCCGTGTATTAGATTAGTCGAGCTGGATCTAATCATCTGAGATGAATGCGTGCGCCCGCGCTGATTGAAAAGCCGATATATATTGAGTCTAGAAAACATGATCAGCAAGTCTGTGATAGGCTGTAACAAAATGACGAAAGAGCGGGCGCATTTTTTTTCACAGAAGCAGAGCAGGACCTTTTATTCGAAGGACATGAAGAATTTCAAGATTTAATATGCACAAGGGGTAACACTGTAAAAGCAGCCCAAACCAGAAAAGACACAGAAAAGACACAGGCAAAAAGTGTCCGACAAATTAAACGCTAAGTAGTATGCATTGTACTTACTGAATGCAGGGTTTCATTTCCTATGTGTCAGATTAATTATTATTTAATATGTTATAATTCCAGATCTAACGTGAGCACAAGGAGAACTTGGGAACAGGTTAAAGTGAAGTACAAGAATATACTTCAAACTGGTAAATATTGGTATATAACTGTTTAAAGAATTGCTGACATAAGGAATCATATATAATATAAAAAACATTCATTCTAAAGGTAATAAGAAGGCAGACAAGCAAAAAACAGGTGGAGGTCCACGCGGTCCAGACCTAACCCCTGCAGAAGAGTTGGCAAAATGCCCATCGCCCTGTTTCTGAGGGCATTCCAGGGGGAAGCTCCTCCTCAGAACCAGTGGCAGGATGCAGTGGTCACTTCATTTCAGGTAAAGGATGGTCATTGCATATATTTGTCATTGATGTGTGCCATAGGGATGTTCCATATAGCCCTCTTTTTTGTTGGGTCAGTTGCAGGGAATGTGATATCCCTAGAACCTGTGTCTGACCAACGAGATATTGACAAAGGTCAAATATTTGATGAAGACACTGTGTCTGATTATTCGGATCTGCGTACAATCCAGTGCCCCAATCACATTTGAAAATCCTGGGTAATGAGAATGTTAGGATGATTGTGAGATTTTTTATGGAACTGTGGGTGTTTTAGCCTGTGTACTACCTACCTGCAATGGCATGAAACACCTATTTTGTCTGCATACGCAGGTGTCCAGGAAACACTATGAAAACCCAAAGGAAATATTTCAAACAAATTTCAAACAGGAGCCAAACAGACTTTATGAATTGCCCGGCAAACTGCACTTTTAGATAGATTTTCCACATCGCCTACAGTATATAAAAAAAGTGCTGCTTGCAAAAAACCTCAAAGTAATGCATACTGTCTGTGTGGTTGTGAGAGCCCGACTTCGACAAGTTTGACTTTAAATATAAGGTGCTAATAAATCTTAGAGGTACAATATTCCTCCTCGGCTAAAGCGGTATCTTACAAAAAGAATTTCCTCCGGGAACAATAAAGGATCTTGCCGATCGCGCGAAACCCTCTCTATATGAAATTCTCTTCTTATAATTTGTGCACCAATATCAATTGGTCGCTCATTCATGAACGGCGAAGCCATGACTGAACGAATTCCATGCACGGACACTGATTACGTGTGTAAACTAATCCTTGTTTACGTAGAACAAACCTGCTCCGAGCAGGTTTGAGGATTTGGATGTGTTGCTATGACAACACATCCAGCAAGAGTTTCGAAAAACCGACAGTTACATCTGCTAAATGAATAATCCACGTACATAAAATACCTCCCAGAAGTCCATGTGACCGTCATCATCAAGTTCTTCCATGAGAACCCTGAATACAATGAGAACTGATTGAGGTCATTTATGTGAGGTAGAATGCCTAGAGGGGACTGGGTGGTCTCGTGTCCTGGAACCCCTGCAGATTTAGTTTTTTCTGTCCTCCCTGGCCATCGGACCTTACTTATATTCTATGTTAATTCGTGTTCTCTTGTTTTAATTCTTATTTTGTCTTTTTTTCTCTTTCTTCATCATGTAAAGCACTTTGAGCTACATTATTGGCATGAAAATGTGCTATAAATGTTGTTGTTGTTGTTTGTAGTGTTGTTGGAAAAATCAAGGAGAGCACAAAACATTAAAAGATCAAATATGACAAGAGTGTAAAGTGATCTTATTATGTTTTATATCACATTATTTCAATTGTTCAGAGGATTATACACAATTTAATTTTTTTATTTTATTATTGCTGTATAATTTACCTGTAAGTCTGCTTTCCAAGGAGCAGCTCGTGTACACATAGAAGGAGGATGTGCTGCTACAGACAGAGGGCCGTTTCACAAAGAGGGGATTTTTTTCCAGACCATTAGGAATTAGAAGGTCAAATCTTTAAAACATTTTTTGGACTTCCCACATGTGTAAATGTGAAGCTCCTGAACCATTGGTTATCTTTGTGCATGCTCACCTCATAGACGTGTACTGATAGAAGTGTTCAACTTGGCCCTCACAATCTTTAAAAAGTCATCATCTGCTAAATTGAAGTGACGATATAGGAAAGAAGAGAAGCAGAACAATCACAGCCACACAGCCGTTAAGAGACTGAAATGCCTCACACATTTAGGTGTGTCGGTGTTGTATCATCTGTGACAGCTCCGCAGATAGCCAGTTTGTATCTCTGATTTCCACATCCAATTACCTTTGTATTTGTTTTCACTTTTTTGGGCACATTTAAGAATGTTAAACTCTATAATGACTGAATAAAGGTTTATTGCCAGCTCCACTTGCTTGCATTACTATTTGCTCAGTCTTGCCATCTGGGGTTACAGAGAACAGAGGACATGTCTTCTAATAGGTGAAGTGTAGCACAGTAGCAGTCAGTCTTGAATGGAAGTCGGAATCCATAGTCCACGGTCAAGTGAGTGTCTGCCGGCTGTGTCTCCTTCCAGGCCAGGTGAGTGCAAGAATAAGAGAACTAGAGGTGGGGGACATGTGTGAGGGTCTACGTAACAAAGAATCAGGGTGTGGGAATAAGAATATCTCATGCCGTTGGAAAGGGTCACCCCAAACCCTTCCATGATAAAACATGCAACATACAAGGGAAAAACACAATATAACCAGTTAGACAATGCATGAGATGTTTTAGCATGGAGTACATCACATCCTAAACATGCTGTCACCAATAAATTTGATTTTTTTTATTTTTCAGAGGAAACACAAAAGCCACACATGATCTTTAGGAAACACAAACTGAACACACAGTATTTTGCATGTCTACATACACACAGTGTATTTACAAATATGTTTGTTACTCTTGTGGAAGACCAGCCTGATTACAGACAGACACCAGGACACACAGAAGTCCAAAGTCTTCACTACACAGTCCGTTGCTCCTCACACACAGTGCACAACCCACCAGCACTATTGCTCACAGTCTTTTCTTCATCTCTGCCGCCCTCACTCCTCCACTGACAAGCTGCGTCCTCTGCCTCCCGACTCCTCCTTCCCAAATGGAACGACGCGGCTTCTTTTATAATCACCCAGATATACTCCAGGTGCTCCCTGATAACCTTCCTGCAGCACTTCCTGATGTGGCGAAAATGCTGCAGTCCAGGGCTTAGCCAATGTCCATGTGCCCCATGTGGCCCCAACACCCAACTGGGTGGCTGCCTTCTCGTGTCCCAGGGGAGGTGCTGCTCCTCTCCCGATCCTTCCATCCTCCAGGCGTCCCAACTGGGCATGAACCCCAGCCATCCACCACATTCTGTATTAAGGAAAATGTATGTTTAATCAAATTTCAGACATAATCTCAAAAACATTCTCTATATGAATATAAAATATATGAATCCCATATCCCATCCCATGAATATTTTAGATTAGATTAAATTTATTAATTTTATGTCTCGATGCATGCTCAATAATCCAGGTAAGGAAATCCTAGATATCCAGCTGGGATATCCACATTTACTCAGGGCCTTTTTGACGTGGTGTTCTTCTGCTTCCCTGGCCTCTGAGTCTGTGGGAATGGTGTTAGCTCTGTATTGTAGAGTCCTAATGACACCTAGTTTGTGCTCTAGTGGATGGTGAGAGTCAAACCTTAGATACTGGTCCGTATGTGTGGGTTTACGGTACACATCCACTTTCAAATGTCCCCCGTTGACGATGGAAATTTCACAGTCTAAGAAGGCTAGCTTGTTATTTTTCATATCCTCTCTGGTGAACTTGATGTGTTTGTCCACCCCGTTGATGTGATGATAATACAATTTATGTAATTCTTCAGACATTAGAAGATGAAACAGAATATTACATATCCATAAATGATGACAGTCCTGTAGTTAAAAATTCTGTGAAAACATATATAAAGGGGTGACATTATCTTTACTAAAATTTTATGCACAAATTCTTTAACACAGAAACACAGTACAGTAGCCAATGAAGTCTTTTTAATATTATAAAGTTTAAGTTATTATATAATCTTTTTGATCTTCTAACAACATGTACTGAACTTTATAAAATGTCACTATGAAAAATTTTATACTTTTCAGACACTTGGCAATGTACAGTGGTAAGAACTACGAGGCCTTAACCGGCAAGGTGAAGACAATTAATGGAGAACTGCTACGTTGTACCTGTGTGAAAATGTCTGCTACGTCAGTCTTGCTTTCTCATGTGAACGTGAAACTACGTGAAATGAGGCGGCAGAGCTAATCACAGCCCCAAGATGTACAGGTGATTCAAATGAGTGTGTCTGCCAGAGGATGGACTGCTTCTCTGCCCAGGGTTGGGTCTGATCAGCCATTTGAAGTGGCTGGGAAAGACTTGTCCTGTCACTCCAATGCAATTGTTATAAGTGACTTGGAAAATGTGACAAATGTCCTGGATTGTTCTGATTGGGACTTGTGCTTTATAACTGGTGCTGAATGCTGTATGGCTGAGGAGAGAAGAAGAGCATTCTGACAGCATTATGGAACCACCTCAGGGTGGAGAGACATTCCATCACAGGGCACAAATGTCCAAATAACTTCAGCTCTAATTGGGACCAACAACAACAACATTTATTTATATAGCACATTTTCATACAAAAAGTAGCTCAAAGTGCTTTACATAATGAAGAGAAGAAAAATAAAAGACAAAATAAGAAATTAAAATAAGACAACATTAATTAACATAGAAAGGAGTAAGGTCCGATGGCCAGGGTGGACAGAAAAAACAAAAAAAAAACTCCAGAAGGCTGGAGAAAAAAATAAAATCTGTAGGGGTTCCAGTCCCCTCTGGGCATTCTACCTAACATAAATGAAATAGTCCTCTTTGTAGTTCGGGTTTTTCACGGAGTCACTTGATGCTGATGGTCATACAGACTTCTGGCTTTTAATCCATCCATCATTGTTGGAACATCATGGTGCTTTGGGTAGATGGTGGTGGCGCACGCCACCACCAACAGGACACCGGAAAAGGAAACAGAAGAGAGAGTAGGGGTTAGTACAGATTTTGAATGAATAGTTATTATAATGAATTAGATATACAGAGTATCAGGATTAAATTACAGTGAAGTTATGAGAAGGCTATGTTAAAGTAATGTGTTTTCAGTAGTATTTTAAAGAGCTCCACTGTATTAGCCTGGCGAATTCCTACTGGCAGGCTATTCCAGATTTTAGGTGCATAACAGCAGAAGGCCGCCTCACCACTTCTTTTAAGTTTTGCTCTTGGAATTCTAAGGAGACACTCAGTTGAGGATCTGAGGTTACGATTTGGAATATAAGGTGTCAGACATTCCGATATATAAGCCGGGGCGAGATTATTTAAAGCTTTATAAACCATAAGCAGAATTTTAAAGTCAATTCTGAATGACACAGGTAACCAGTGTAGTGACATCAAAACTGAAGAAATGTGTTCGGATTTTCTTTTCCTGGTAAGGATTCTAGCAGCTGCATTCTGCACTAGTTGCAAACGATTGATGTCTTTTTTGGGTAGACCTGAGAGGAGTGCGTTACAGTAATCTAGCCGACTGAAAACAAACGCATGAACTAATTTCTCTGCATCTTTCGATGATATAAGAGGTCTAACTTTTGCTATGTTTCTTAGGTGAAAAAATGCTGTCCTAGTGATCTGATTAATATGCGATTTAAAATTCAGATTACAATCAACGGTTACCCCTAAGCTTTTTACCTCCGATTTGACTTTTAATCCTAATGCATCCAGTTTATTTCTAATAGCCTCATTGTATCCATTATTACCAATCACTAAGATTTCGGTTTTTTTTTTATTTAATTTGAGAAAGTTACTATTCATCCATTCTGAGATACAAGTTAGACATTGTGTTAGCGAATCAAAAGATTTGGGGTCATCAGGTGCTATTGATAAATACAGCTGTGTGTCATCAGCATAATAAATAATAAATACAAATCTTCAACGGGCAATATTGAGTGAATATTTATTCTTTGTAAGTAGAACATTGCAACATTTGAAACATTTTGATGAGAACAGGCCATTCAGCCCAAACACATTGACAGTTCTTTCAACATTATTCCTCCAGAGTAACATCAGGTTGAGTCTTGAAGGTCCCTAAGTCCTATCCTCTAGCACACTGCTTGGTAAATTATACGTAGTGTGACAATAATTTAGAGGTAGCAAGAGTTTAATATTCTGGTTTGCAGTGCATATTGAAAACTGTAAGCATTTGTTTAAGAAATGTCATGAAGAGAGCTACTGAAATGGTTAAGTAAATTAAAGATAAGAATGTGCTAGGAGAAGGTTGATGTAATACACAAAATGTACCAGAAGCTGATTAAGAGATCAGCAGATGTCCTGCAAACAACAAGGGTGGACTGTTCTCACATACACAGGGATTTCAAGGGCAATAGCAAGAGACAGGAGAAGAGCAAAATTGTAGAAGAATAAATGTTTATTTGGGTGTAAGTGAACGAACCGATCAGAGCAAATATATGCGTTAATCAGCACTGTTCTGTAAATTCAGTTCTTTATAAAATAGACCTCTGCCCTGATTTTAGTGACCATTCTGTTACAGACTGCTGTGATTTTTGCTCCCTCTTCAGCATTTACTGTAAAGAAATAAAAGACACAATGAACAAGATTCCTCCTGCCTGGTGCCTGGTTCCGGTCTCAAAGAGGTTTAATCAAACTTCAAACTTGTCCTATCGTAGAGGATAAGTTTCTTTCTCTAGCTAATATGTTTATTTCTTCCACAGTTTTGGTGTCCAAATATGACGTGGTTTGATTCTTGCTGGAGAAAGACACCTGGCAGACTGGAGATCTCAAGTGAAGCGAGGCCGACAAGATAGCTTCATTCAGTAAGACTGCACCCAGCAAACATTAGGAGGGGCCTGTTGATATCTGCATGGGACTGAAGACTCTGGAGGACACAACCGCAGAACCTACTCGGGTAGGAGAAGGCTTGTTCATTTGTTCATTTACACTCTTCCTGTGTTTTAGACGGATCAGCAGACATCTACACACCACATCGTGAACTTCCTGTAGTTTGATACCCAATGTCTCATGTGGTACCTTATCAAATGCTTTATGAAGAATGAATAAGTAACATCATTTCAACGGGTCTGATCATATCTTTTTGTTTCTTCCTCAAAGAATTGCAGCATATTAGTAAGACATGACCACCGTCGACTGAACCAATACTGATTTTTCAGTAAAAGTCCTGTTCTTGCCATGTGCTGCTCAAGCTTCTTCTTAGTAATTCCTAGCATGAACTTTCCTACGATGCATGATAAGTTTACTGGCCCATAGTTACTTGGCCAGTTTTTTATACACTTTCTATATAATAAGATAGTATTTGCAAAGCATCTGCACTGATAGACTGGAAAGAAAAAAGAGTTGCCAGCTGCCTTGAGCACAACTTCAAACAATAGAACGTGCCAGTCCCATGCCACCGCTGCTTGGCACAGCCAATCAATGCACCAAAGTCGGGAACTCTGTGAGCGCATAGGAACCAGAGCTGTAGACTTGGTGGCTGTCTTGTTCTGTGATGGTACTTAGAAGCTCAACCAGCAGTGTGCCATTTCAGAGTACAGGAAGTTAATGTTTACATCCCCACAGGATCTGTGATGACTTGGGTGGCCATCTCTGTCACTACCCGATCTGTGGTGCATAGCGAGGAGCACAGCAAGCTTAATCCAGCACAAGGTACAATGAATACATGCAGAACAAGCAAGTCCTTCCAAAATATTCTCCTTATGGTCACTAATGTACCCCTTGTAGGGTGTATATCCAGGTGGAGTACCAATCAGGTAGTGACATTCGTGTTTGCACCGTAAATTATTCATCATGCGTGAAGCAGATCAGTCAGCAGTGTAAAGTGTGAGGTGGAGTCCGCTTAGAGTACTGGCCATGCCATCGGCGGTGACACCTCCATTCGTGAGTTACTGACTGAGGTGTTCTGAATGGCAGTGATACACTCCTGGCTCTCATGTTTCCAAACAGGACATGACCCAGGTGGCCCACTTTTGTTTGTCACAATGTAACTTTATATGATGACAGCTTGTGTGTTGAGAGCACATCACTGTAGCTCATCAGTATACTGTCGTGTATTAAGACTGGGTGTGTAAACTCAGCTGCGTCAAGTTCACGTTAAAGACTTTGTGAAAACACCACAGGCCTTTCACCGTATCCTTGAGGACACACAGTCCAATGTGTGGGGTCTGAATAAGTCACAGCTGTCATGGTGGGCTAAACCTAAAAAGAATGAACTGCAGGCATTCACAGCTGTATAAATGACTGTGCGCGCTGGCAGAGATGCTATCCTGAGTGGTGGGCTTCTTGTTATATTGGCCATGTTGTTGTTCGTGTGACTGTTCACTGGACCACCCCGATGACTGTGGTCCTCCAAAACTGCATGACATGTTGTTACTCCATCAAGGGGTTTGTTCTCAGTGTTGTACCTGATATCCCCTCACAATATTTACAGTCATGGCCCCCTGTACACCAAATGTAGTACAAGGGGCTGCAGGCTTTCAAAAAGAACGAGCAGAATGGCTGACATGTTCATTTAGGACACGCTGTGAAGTATTTTTAAGGGCATTCTTGCCTGTCTTAGTAATTATTGTGTTGATTGGACCCTTTATACGTTTTATATTCGTATTTCAAAGCCACTAGAAGAACAGCTCTTGTGCCTCATGCTTCATCAGAGACAGAAGTTCTAAAACTACATCATCGACTTCAATTAACCTCATTACTTAAACTGTACATCCATCCATCCATCCATTATCCAACCTGCTGTATCCTAACTACAGGGTCACAGGGGTCTGCTTTAGCCAATCCCAGCCAACACAGGGCACAAGGCAGTAAACAAACCCCAGGCAGGGCGCCAGCCCACCGCAGGGCACACACACACCCACACACCAGGGACAATTTAGAATTGCCAATCCACCTAACCTGCATGTGTTTGGACTGTGGAAGGAAACCCATGCAGACACGGGGAGAAACTTCATGCAGGGAGGACCCGGAAAGCGAACCCGGGTCTCCTAACTGCGAGGCAGCATCGCTACCACTGCACCACCGTGCTGCCCCTTAACTGTACATTTTTAATGTAACTCTTACTAAGGGAGACATTGCGGAAGGTGATACTAATTCCTTACAATAATGTAATTCTTACTACTTCTCCTGACATTAATTGTGAACTTTCATTCAAGTCTGAAGTGTACTGATGAAGCTTGAAAGGTCTTTATTGTGTAAGAAACTGGAAAGTGGGGTGTGTGTTTTACAAGAGGTGTGTTAGAAGTCCTGTAAGCGCAGGTGTGTTTACAAGGCCACATGTAACCGGGATAAGGTGAGGAACCTGCGTTATTAAAAATCATGTGTAAGTAATCTGGAGTTCTCAAAGCTCTCCAACATCAAACTGAGCTAAAAAGAGTTCAACGCCATCGTCAGCCACCACAAACAGAAGCCTGTGATCATTTCTTGTGTTTCTTAAATATATTTAAACAAAGGGGCACTTTATGAATGTGTTCTCCTTGGCTGTGTGATTGAACCCTGCAAAGTGGCGGCATACCAGTACGTGTGGTTCTTGCTTTACACCCGGTGCTGCCTGGGTAATTATAATAAAAATAATAATAACGCGAGTGTTTTTACTTCCATAAATTAAGAATTACATTACATTACTAGTTATTACCAAAAGTAACTGCACTACTTAATGCACATCATTCTTAACGTGTTACCTCACCGTTCTTGAGATTTTCTTGCAGACTTTATTACTGTATGATCAGCTCATTAACATAAATTTAGCCATTTCTGAAATACAGAAACAGATGATTTCTGCAGGAGAAGGACTAATGTGATTGGTTGAGCATTTGTCTCTGGAAATTGATCTTGTGGACACTTCCAACTGTGCCTGATGGGAGGAATGCGTGTGTGGAAAGTAAAGACACTTGCAGGCTGACAGAGTGCAGTGGATTTGTGCAGAGTAGAAAATCCTTAAGTGTTATCCGTTTAACGGTTTACAGGGTTACTTAACCAGGTTATTCACTGATAAATCTACCTCTGATAACCCGACATTTACATGGCATTTTAGAGACCAGGGATCTGTGAATAACCGCATTATTGAGGTGCATGGCAACGCACTCACAAGCTAAAGAAGAAACTTGTATACTGAACATGTGTGAACAGTTTGATAAAGGGCTCCATTTGTTAATTAATAATAATAATAATAATAATAATTCTTTACATTTATATAGCGCTTTTCTCACTACTCAAAGTGCTCTCCACACAGGGAGGACCCGGGAAGCGAACCCACAATCTCCTTACTGCAAAGCAGCAGCACTTGTTCTGGTTCATCCAGAATTAGAAAGGGTAACACTTGAGTTTAGGTGCAATATTTAGGAAAAAATGAACTTATTACTCATTCTAGCTGTGTGTGGTCTTCAGGACAAAAAGCAACCCAATGACTCCCCAGCAGTTTTATTATATTAGTGAAGTTACAGAGACGTCAGCTAACTGGGCCGGGCAGGTCGTGTCTTATCTGAGATGGACGTGTAGTCGAGTGCAGCTGTGGCACAAATTGAGCGGGAGAGGATGGAACCAGTCTCAGGTAAACATGTGGTAGCTCGTTGTGTGAATGTACAACATGCATGTAGCACAGAGCTGAGTTTGTCTGCTTGGGATGAGTGAGATGTGAGGGGCATGCAAGTGTTGAAAAACATTAAAAGTGCAGACATGCACCATCTTACCAAGGGCAAGTCACACTTGTACAAGCTCCTACATCTTCACACCAATGCCCATGGCTGTGGTTGATGCGAGTGGAGTGGACTTCTCCACACACACACACACACACGCGCACACGCACGCACACACACACACACACACACACAAGTCTTTCGTTTATTTGTGTATAATACTGTTATGTACCAAGACCTTCATAATGGCTTCTTTTGGTATAAATAACACTTGTAAAGTGCCAGTAAATTGTCTCTGAGCAGCACTGGGTGCAGGACAGGATGGGGTGTCAGACCACCACTGGGCACATCCTCAGCTCATTTTAAACCACTGATTTAATGTGCTGCTCGCTGTTATGTTCAAAGAATGTTAAACTGTCCATAAAAAACAAAGAAACAAACAGCAGTCACAGGGAGAAGATAGATAGATAGATAGATAGATAGATAGATAGATAGATAGATAGATAGATAGATAGATAGATAGATAGATAGATAGATAGATAGATAGATAGATAGATACTTTATTAATCCCAAGGGGAAATTCACATTCTCCAGCAGCATACTGATACAAAAAAACAATATTAAATTAAAGATTGATAATAATGCAGGGAAAAACAGACAATAACTTTTTATAATGTTAATGTTTACCCCCCCGGATGGAATTGAAGATTCACATCGTGTGGGGTCTCCTCAGTCTGTCAGTGGAACAGGACGGTGACAGCAGTCTGTCGCTGAAGCTGCTCTTCTGTCTGGAGATGACACTGTTCAGTGGATGCAGTGGATTCTCTATAATTGATAGGAGCCTGCTCAGTGCCCGTCGCTCTGCCACAGATGTTAAACTGTCAAGCTCCATGCCAACAATAGAGCCTGGCTTCCTCACCAGTTTGTCCAGGTGTGAGAGGTCTTTCTTCTTAATGCTGCCACCCCAGCACACCACCGCATAGAAGAGGGCGCTCGCCACTACCGTCTGATAGAACAATAAGTTTTACTTATTGTTAAAAGCACCGTTGACTGATTTTGAATCATCTTTATAATCCTCGTGCTATTCCATCTAATAGGGTTGCTGCAGTGAAATATTTTGTACAAACTGAGCACACAATACACATGTAGACATTTTTTCTGTATTTCATTAACACAGTACAAGTTGTCTCTTTAGCAGTTTTTAAAGAATTAAAGTGAATTCCTTGTAAAAATACTCCACACTTTCAGAGGATGTCCCCTCAAATGACAAGTGCCTGTGTTTACATATCATCAGCCAGGGCAGGAACAAGTGGGTTCAGGTTGCTGGGAACTTGACGTGACATTATTCAGGATACAACGGTCAATGACTGCTTCTGCAGATGGAGGATGAGAAAAAGCATTAGACAACAGGACCAACCCCTGGTTGGGAGTGTAATTACATTTATATGAGCCTTGAAGTTGTCTCTTAAGCACATGTGTGTGACATGGCCCACCCAGCCTAGACCAATTGGGTCAAGTAGCCCAAACCGTGAGGCCATATCTCTGAGAAAGCAGATCGGCATTGACATGCAGGGAACCGTGGCGATCTAGGACTTTGAATTTAAATGACCGAAGGTCCAAGAAACATCAAGTGACATGTTGGTTTGACTATTTGTGCAGCGCCATCCACTATACAGTTGCATGGTCGATGACTAGAGTGAATTCATGCCATGCAGGTAGTACCTCAGCTGAAGAATAGCTCACTTATTCAGCAATACTTCCCTTTCCATAGCCACATACCTGGTTTCAAGGTCCAATAGTTTGTGGTTCAGCAACACGATGGGGTGTTCTACACAAATGACACTCTTGCTCAACATGGCACTGACCTGTGTCCAAAATGTCAGCTTGGGCAATAAAAGGCAGAGAAAAATCCAACAATACAGGTGCAGGTGTAAGGGCCTGTTTCCATTTTTTCACCCAAACCACTATATTAGGAGCCCTCTTGTTTGTCAGGTCAGTCAAGGGCATAGCCCTCTAGGAAATATGAGGCACACACCTGCAGTAGTACCCCACAAATGCCAGGAATGCTTGTACTTGCCGTTTGGTTTGTGGACAGGGCCAGTTCAGTACAGTATTAACTATGGTACACTGTCGTTGAATTCTACTACCTCCCACTCTATAGTGCAATTATTTTGCTTCAATTGATCCAAAATAATCTTAATGCCACTATTATATAGTGTGAGGAGCACCCTTCGAACGTGCTGCATGTGTTTCATGTCATTCTCGTAGGCAGCACTATAAGAGTTGTGAGCCATAGCTCTCTGTTCACCAGACATTGGAAGGTGGCCGGTGTCCTCTGTAACCCAAATGGGAGGACTCGATACTGCCAGTGGCCACTAAGGGTGCTAAATATGCTTTTTTTCCTTGGCGGATTCCTTTAAGGGAATTTGCCAATACCCGTTTGTAATGTCAAGGGTGGTCAAATATCATGCTGTTTTTGAGTTGCTTGAGGAGTTTGTGCACTCGCAACATCAGACATGCATCAAAACAGGAAACATGCTCACGTAAGTCATTGCAAAAGTGCTAACTGCCATCGGCCTTTGGGACCAATACAATAGGACTGGACCAGGGACTATAACTTTCCTCAATCATTCCTAGATCCAGCATTTGTTTGACCTTAAGTTTCGCTTCTGCTCATTTTGCTTCCGGGAGTGTTTACAGGCATTCTCAGACAACTACTCCTGGGTCAGTTATGATGTCATGTTTAAGCAGAGAGGTCCGAGCAGGACTTTCATTAATCGCTTCTTGGACGGACAGGATATCTGTTTTGAACTCTTGGCATTGTTTGGGTTGTTTAACCAAATAGTCAACCAGCCCCTTCCTTTCCTTAATTTCACAGCACCCTTGCCAATGATCCAATAATTTGGAATAGGAAGTGGAAGAAGCTTGACATGATCTCCGAGAGCAAACACTAGGAGCATCTTACCATGGTTATAGATTTGGGCTGATTGCGCATGTTCCATATAAGCTCTTAGTATTGGTCTGATTTTACTAAATATATTGCATAATTGTGTGACATATTTGAAGATATTTATGGAAGGGGGCACCTCACTTTTTCATCCATCTTTTATTATATCCAGTAATCCCTGGGATTGTTACCCATATAAAAATGCATCAAGTGAAAAAACTATAGAGGTTTGTGGGACTTTCTGGTATACAGATAGCAAGAGGGGTAGTAACTGATCCTAGTTAGGAGCCCTCTTCTTTGTCAGGTCAGTGAAGGGCACAGCCCTCTCAGAAAAATGAGGTACAAACCCACCTTGAGAAGCATTTGCTTGTGCATCTTATTAAGCTGTTTGACTAGACCATCAGGCTGAGAATGGTGCTTGATTTGGAGCAATTTGGCAACCTTCCTGAATATCTCTGAGGTAAACGGCCTCCCTTGGTCCGTTAGGACCTTCTTTGGGATATGCACGATGACCCCTACCAGTGCCCATGCAATGCTTCTGGAATTAAGGGGGTAGCCTCTGGATACCATGTAGCACAATCCAATTTATGTCCTCGGGCTGAGAGTCTGAGACGATCTTCTATGTCCACACTGATACGTTCAGAAGTTCATATATCTATCAGAGGAATGGAACAGGAGGAGCATGGTCTTTTCTAAGAATCTGTCGCAGCTGACATGCCAGACAGAAAACACAAAAGTGACGGATCTCCTCATTAATTCCCAGACAGTAAAATCAAAATTTTATCCTTTTGAGTGTTTTGTCAGTTCCAAGATGGCCACCCAAGAGGTTTGTGTGTGCTAACTCACAAACCTGCCGCCGGTAAGATTTCGGTACCAGCAACAACGACCTCAACTCGCACTCATGTTCTGACAAATGATATAATAAATCATTTTAAAATACAAAGTAGGGTTCTGTTGCCATGGGATGGGTGGTACACTGTCAGTTAACTTAAGTAAATCATAATTCCACTGTTCTCTTTGAAAAGATGTTGATGTTTGCAGAAATTGACATTGAAGTTCTGAGAGCAAATCAGGCCTGACCTCCCTGGGTGGAGTTATTGCCAACGTCGGTTCGCTCGTGACCTCGATAGCAAGTACATGATATAAAACATAATAAAATCACATTACAATGTGTCATGTTTGTCTTTTTTATTTTGTGATCTCCTTGTGTGTTGCATCAATACATCCAAAAAAAATTACTTATCCACATTAGTGCATCTGGACAATAAATAGAATTCTGGGAAGGGAGACACTTTAACAACTTCATCAGTGTAATGGATTGTGTGACCTGCAACTCATCAGCCTGTGGTTAGGGGAAAGGAAGAGACGTCAAGGGAAAAAATAAAATAAAACTCAGTGCAAAAAGGAGAAACCTGAGACGAGAACTGACACCAGAGAGCAAAGTCAAGGAATTTAACACAAAATGACTTCAGCTGTGTGTGTTTATATAATGGCATTTCACCTGAACAGACATCACAATCAGGAAATACGATGAGCTGAATCAAATTTAGGACCTGAGTGGACAGTCACAGCACTGTCTGGGATTAGTGACACGACTTGACACAAAGAACTTTCACGTGTTTGAAATCAACAAGCTGAGGTTTATCTAAACACACAGATATCAAGTGTCAGGTCTTTGTTAACGATCACTTAAAGACACTTGTGTTCAAATCCTCACTAAAGCATTCATTACAAAGAAATAAAATATCAAAACACACGAATGAGCGCACACCTCTGTATTGTGTCGTTAGATTTGTAAAAGTCTTACCAAGATAACTGAACACTTTCTGAGCCATTGTGCTCTACAACAACCAGCAGCCATTTGAGAAATGAAAGAGAGAGAAAGTCTGAACAATCTGTGATGTGACAATCAAAAGGAATAAATGTGGTGACAGGCAGACAATTACTGACATACAAATATAATTTCTTTATTAAAGGTTTAAGTTTCTCTGTTTATAGAATTGAGCACAATGCTGTTCTCTGAAGTATTAATTGTGTTCTCTATGAGGTGAGCAGCTGCAGCTAATGAAACTTCACAAATATTAACAAACGTCAGTCTAAAGGAGCAAATCCTACGTTTAATTGTGGACATCAAACCTCATTTGACCTTCTCAGTCGTCCATTTCAGCGTGCGGTCTTCCATGCGAGACCGCACCTTCGTGCAGAAGTACGCCAGCCGCTGAGAAAGCACGCTCTGCCTCCACTGAAGTAGGCGGCACAATCATCAGATACTGATACACTTGTTTTAAACCACACCCGCGCTTGCCGTTGCGCTGAAACACCGCCATTTCAGCTTTTACTGATGCATCCAGTTTCTGTCCCTAGTATGTAGATGCTGTGTGTGTGTATGTCCTGTGGTGGGCGGGCGCCCTGCCGAGGATTTCTTCCTGCCTTGTGCCATGTACTGGCTGGGATTGGCTCCAGCAGACCCCCATAACCTTATGTTAGGATGTAGAGGGTTTGACAATGGCTGACTGACTGACTAATGTTGATCTGTGCACTGACAGTTGGGAAATCTGCTGTACACATCAGGGTGCTATATAACCTGACATTCTCTTAACTGTCTTAATGGCTTCTGAATGAGTCCATTATAACACTTACGTCCTCTCATACGCAGTACTTTTAAGTTTCAGACCTGCCATTGTGTATTCACAGTGACGATGGGTGCAGAGCTGCATTACAATATGAAGCCTGATGACCTGCTGTCCCACAAAATGCATTGCAGTATGCGGACTATTGACATAAATATGTGACAAGTGACACTACAAGGTGCTTCAGTGACACAAGGAGAGACGAGGAGGCCTGACATGAAGTTTGTATTAACAGACCACCAGTGTGTCACGTATGAACTCTTGTGTGTTGAGGACCACTTCACTGTCTGTGATGATGAGGAGGGAATGACAACAACACGACAAAACTCAGTGACACAGCAAATGTCATCAAAATAAAAAGCACATCAGTTAGCGCTGCTGCATTGGAATTCTGAGAGTTTACCTGCCGCTGCCACAGAGAAATGCATGTTGGGTGTTTTATGATTTATGAAAAGAAAGACGTCCAGTAAATCAGACAAAGACAATCAGCACAACGTCAGACTGACAGAGAGCAACGGAGGGAATACTTTTTGGAATTTAATGTGAGGGTCCAGAAAAGAGAAAAACACACAGCTGTTACTGTACACTGTGTGTGTGTGTGTGTGTGTGTGTGTGTGTGTGTGTGTGTGAGGGCCTCTCATGAGCACAGGGTGGTCCAGCACACTCCATGGAGGAGTCAGAGGGGCTCTGAGCAGCACAGCACAGCATGGAGTGTCAGACCACCACTGGGCACAACCTCAGCTCATCTGAACCTGCTGATTTAATGTGCTGCTTGCTGTGATGAGGAAAGAAAGTCAAAGTGACTGAGAACAAAAAAACAAAAACAGCAGACAGAGGAGAAGAAGGAAACTGCAGAGAGCCAGCAGCTGGACCACTGTGGAGCTGTGAGGAGAGACCACCGCAGCCCTGAGCGGCTCCTGACAAACAAATATAATGAAGACATCTGAGATTTGATGAACTCATTAGTGAGTAAGAACTGAAATCAACAAACAAACATCCTGAGAGAATTTGTGAAGCAAACACAGCAGAGAGTTGCCTCATGTGAATTACGTCAGCAGAGAGAATATGGCAGTCGCAGGGCCTCAGTGTATAAACATCTGAGTGTGCAGGCAGGACGGCTCAGTCAGGGACAGACATGGAGTTTAAACAAGTGAAACTTGGGCTTTGCTTTCCTGACAGTAATACATCTTGTAATAGACTGATTTTTGAAACTGAAGTTTATGGACTTTATTACACTTTCTCATGTCTTTTGCTTTTCTCGACAGTCTTTGGAAATCTTCTTGTCATCATTTCTATTTCTCATTTTGTTCAGCTGCACACACCGACTAATCTTCTGATCCTCTCACTCGCTGCGGCCGATTTGTTATCAGGTGTCTTTGTGTTGCCCTTTACTTTGGTTCTCCTTATTGAACTTTGCTGGTACTTTGGAGTTATTTATTGTTATTTGTATCATGGACTTGTGAATATTCTTAATACTGTACTTGTATATAATGTGGTTTTAATATCCATTGATCGCTACATTGCTGTCTGCCATCCTTTCTTTTACAGCTCAAAAATAACTTTAAATGTTTCAAAGATCAGCATTGCTGTAGTGTGGCTGTCTGCAATTTTAATTACAGTCATAGCTTTATGTTTTAGTGATATAGTAACAGAGATATGTGAAGAAACTTGTTTAGCATTCACTTCTTATGAAATGGTCATTTTTATTTTACTTGTAACTTTTTTTATCCCTTATTCACTGATGATTGGTTTTTATATCAGAATATTTGTAGTGGCAAGAAGCCATTCAAGAGCCATCAACTGTATGATAGAAAAGAGACAAACTGAGGAGGTGAGTGACAGAAAAATATCAAAACCGTCTGAAAGAAAAGCCGCAAAAACATTAGGAGTAGTCGTGGGGGCTTTTATTATCTGCTGGCTGCCTCTTTATATGTACAATCTTAATAATGATGGTATTAACCCAATCACACGTATCATCAGGAATGTCTTTGTGTTGGTCTGTGAAGTGAATTATGCAGTTAATCCAATTCTTTATGCTTTTATGTATTCCTGGTTCCGAAAAGCACTGAAAATCATCCTGAGTTGTAAAATATTTAGTCCAGCTTCTTCAGTGCTCAATTTACTGTAAATGTTAAAGAAAATTAAAAATGTAATTATCTGAGATTAGATGTTTTTAATTATTTGTACATTATTCCTCATTGTCATATTAACAGTACAAAACTCTGACATATTTCTTAACAATACAATCATTTCTTATTTGCTGTTTTTTTGAAGGCTGTTTTTGTTAAATTGTACTTTATTCGTGTAGAGTGTACACTGTTTATGATTATTACTTATTTCACCATAGTTATTTTCATAAGTCTTCTTCTTATTTGAATGTGTAATAAACAGCACTGTAAATGTAGGAGACTCCTGGCAATTCATAGAAACACTTCAGTAAAATGTAAAATGATTATTGCTGTTTCCATTATTATGGGTAAGAATTATTTATTTCAACATAAATTAAATTTTGTGCTGATTAGAATCCTAATATATGGAAATATAAAAATCTTTTAATATATAATTTTTACAGACTTTCAGATTTCACAACTAAAAACTCCACAGCTGAGCTCAGACGACGGACGAAAATTTGTTTGAGAGTCAAATTCTACAAAATGTTCCTTTATTGTTTTACTTTTATATCAAACTAAACACTTCATTTTATTGTGAAGTTAATGTTTCCTATTCCTGCACTTTAATCCGCACTCCTCCTCACTAAGGCAGCAGATGACAGACGAGTGCAGACGGAGCAGTCGGCCTTCACTCCTCACACTGCTGGCTCACTAAATGACACTGAGGTGACTGTGAGGAACTGAAATGGACGACTGAGAAGGTCAAATGAGGTTTGATGTCCACAATTAAACGTAGGATTTGCTCCTTTAGACTGACGTTTGTTAATATTTGTGAAGTCTCATTAGCTACAGCTGCTCACCTCATACAGAACACAAATAATACTTCAGAGAACAGCATTGTGCTCAATTCTATAAACAGAGAAACTTAAACCTTTAATAAAGAAATTATATTTGTATGTCAGTAATTGTCTGCCTGTCACCACATTTATTCCTTTTGATAGTCACATCACAAATTGTTCAGACTTTCTCTCTCTTTCATTTCTCAAATGGCTGCTGGTTGTTGTAGATCACAGTGGCTCAGAAAGTGTTCAGTTATCTTGGTAAGACTTTTACAAATCTAACGACACAATACAGAGGTGCGCGCTCATTCGTGTGTTTTGATATTTTACTTCTTTGTAATGAATGCTTTAGTGAGGATTTGAACACAAGTGTCTTTAAGTGATCGTTAACAAAGACCTGACACTTGATATCTGTGTGTTTAGATAAACCTCAGCTTGTTGATTTCAAACACGTGAAAGTTCTTTATGTCAAGTCGTGTCACTAATCCCAGACAGTGCTGTGACTGTCCACTCAGGTCCTAAATTTGATTCAGCTCATCGTATTTCCTGATTGTGATGTCTGTTCAGGTGAAATGCCATTATATAAACACACACAGCTGAAGTCATTTTGTGTTAAACTCCTTGACTTTGCTCTCTGGTGTCAGTTCTCGTCTCAGGTTTCTCCTTTTTGCACTGAGTTTTATTTTATTTTTTCCCTTGACGTCTCTTCCTTTCCCCTAACCACAGGCTGATGAGTTGCAGGTCACACAATCCATTACACTGATGAAGTTGTTAAAGTGTCTCCCTTCCCAGAATTCTATTTATTGTCCAGATGCACTACTGTGGATAAGTAATTTTTTTTGGATGTATTGATGCAACACACAAGGAGATCACAAAATAAAAAAGACAAACATGACACATTGTAATGTGATTTTATTATGTTTTATATCATGTACTTGCTATCGAGGTCACGAGCGAACCGACGTTGGCAATAACTCCACCCAGGGAGGTCAGGCCTGATTTGCTCTCAGAACTTCAATGTCAATTTCTGCAAACATCAACATCTTTTCAAAGAGAACAGTGGAATTATGATTTACTGAAGTTAACTGACAGTGTACCACCCATCCCATGGCAACAGAACCCTACTTTGTATTTTAAAATGATTTATTATATCATTTGTCAGAACATGAGTGCGAGTTGAGGTCGTTGTTGCTGGTACCAAAATCTTACCGGCGGCAGGTTTGTGAGTTAGCACACACAAACCTCTTGGGTGGCCATCTTGGAACTGACAAAACACTCAAAAGGATAAAATTTTGATTTTACTGTCTGGGAAATAATGAGGAGATCCGTCACTTTTGTGTTTTCTGTCTGGCATGTCAGCTGTGACAGATTCTTAGAAAAGACCATGCTCCTCCTGTTCCATTCCTCTGATAGATATATGAACTTCTGAACGTATCAGTGTGGACATAGAAGATCGTCTCAGACTCTCAGCCCGAGGACATAAATTGGATTGTGCTACATGGTATCCAGAGGCTACCCCCTTAATTCCAGAAGCATTGCATGGGCACTGGTAGGGGTCATCGTGCATATCCCAAAGAAGGTCCTAACGGACCAAGGGAGGCCGTTTACCTCAGAGATATTCAGGAAGGTTGCCAAATTGCTCCAAATCAAGCACCATTCTCAGCCTGATGGTCTAGTCAAACAGCTTAATAAGATGCACAAGCAAATGCTTCTCAAGGTGGGTTTGTACCTCATTTTTCTGAGAGGGCTGTGCCCTTCACTGACCTGACAAAGAAGAGGGCTCCTAACTAGGATCAGTTACTACCCCTCTTGCTATCTGTATACCAGAAAGTCCCACAAACCTCTATAGTTTTTTCACTTGATGCATTTTTATATGGGTAACAATCCCAGGGATTACTGGATATAATAAAAGATGGATGAAAAAGTGAGGTGCCCCCTTCCATAAATATCTTCAAATATGTCACACAATTATGCAATATATTTAGTAAAATCAGACCAATACTAAGAGCTTATATGGAACATGCGCAATCAGCCCAAATCTATAACCATGGTAAGATGCTCCTAGTGTTTGCTCTCGGAGATCATGTCAAGCTTCTTCCACTTCCTATTCCAAATTATTGGATCATTGGCAAGGGTGCTGTGAAATTAAGGAAAGGAAGGGGCTGGTTGACTATTTGGTTAAACAACCCAAACAATGCCAAGAGTTCAAAACAGATATCCTGTCCGTCCAAGAAGCGATTAATGAAAGTCCTGCTCGGACCTCTCTGCTTAAACATGACATCATAACTGACCCAGGAGTAGTTGTCTGAGAATGCCTGTAAACACTCCCGGAAGCAAAATGAGCAGAAGCGAAACTTAAGGTCAAACAAATGCTGGATCTAGGAATGATTGAGGAAAGTTATAGTCCCTGGTCCAGTCCTATTGTATTGGTCCCAAAGGCCGATGGCAGTTAGCACTTTTGCAATGACTTACGTGAGCATGTTTCCTGTTTTGATGCATATCTGATGTTGAGAGTGCACAAACTCCTCAAGCAACTCAAAAAAAAGCATGATATTTGACCACCCTTGACATTACAAAAGGGTATTGGCAAATTCCCTTAAAGGAATTCATCAAGGAAAAAAGCATATTTAGCACCCTTAGTGGTCACTGGCAGTATCGAGTCCTCCCATTTGGGTTACAGAGGACACCGGCCACCTTCCAATGTCTGGTGAACAGAGAGCTATGGCTCACAACTCTTATAGTGCTGCCTACGAGAATGACATGAAACACATGCAGCACGTTCGAAGGGTGCTCCTCACACTATATAATAGTGGCATTAAGGTTATTTTGGATCAATTGAAGCAAAATAATTGCACTATAGAGTGGGAGGTAGTAGAATTCAACGACAGTGTACCATAGTTAATACTGTACTGAACTGGCCCTGTCCACAAACCAAACGGCAAGTACAAGCATTCCTGGCATTTGTGGGGTACTACTGCAGGTGTGTGCCTCATATTTCCTAGAGGGCTATGCCCTTGACTGACCTGACAAACAAGAGGGCTCCTAATATAGTGGTTTGGGTGAAAAAATGGAAACAGGCCCTTACACCTGCACCTGTATTGTTGGATTTTTCTCTGCCTTTTATTGCCCAGGGTGACATTTTGGACACAGGTCAGCGCCATGTTGAGCAAGAGTGTCATTTGTGTAGAACACCCCATCGTGTTGCTGAGCCACAAACTATTGGACCTTGAAACCAGGTATGTGGCTATGGAAAGGGAAGTATTGCTGAATAAGTGAGCTATTCTTCAGCTGAGGTACTACCTGCATGGCATGAATTCACTCTAGTCATCGACCATGCAACTGTATAGTGGATGGCGCTGCACAAATAGTTAAACCAACATGTCACTTGATGTTTCTTGGACCTTCGGTCATTTAAATTCAAAGTCCTAGATCGCCACGGTTCCCTGCATGTCAATGCCGATCCGCTTTCTCAGAGATATGGCCTCACGGTTTGGGCTACTTGACCCAATTGGTCTAGGCTGGGTGGGCCATGTCACACACATGTGCTTAAGAGACAACTTCAAGGCTCATATAAATGTAATTACACTCCCAAACAGGGGTTGGTGCTGTTGTCTAATGCTTTTTCTCGTCCTCCATCTGCAGAAGCAGTCATTGACCGTTGTATCCTGAATAATGTCACGTCAAGTTCCCAGCAACCTGAACCCACTTGTTCCTGCCCTGGCTGATGATATGTAAACACAGGCACTTGTCATTTGAGGGGACATCCTCTGAAAGTGTGGAGTATTTTTACAAGGAATTCACTTTAATTCTTTAAAAACTGCTAAAGAGACAACTTGTACTGTGTTAATGAAATACAGAAAAAATGTCTACATGTGTATTGTGTGCTCAGTTTGTACAAAATATGTCACTGCAGCAACCCTATTAGACGGAATAGCACGAGGATTATAAAGATGATTCAAAATCAGTCAAGGGTGCTTTTAACAATAAGTAAAACTTATTGTTCTATCAGACGGTAGTGGCGAGCGCCCTCTTCTATGCGGTGGTGTGCTGGGGTGGCAGCATTAAGAAGAAAGACCTCTCACACCTGGACAAACTGGTGAGGAAGCCAGGCTCTATTGTTGGCATGGAGCTTGACAGTTTAACATCTGTGGCAGAGCGACGGGCACTGAGCAGGCTCCTATCAATTATAGAGAATCCACTGCATCCACTAAACAGTGTCATCTCCAGACAGAAGAGCAGCTTCAGCGACAGACTGCTGTCACCGTCCTGTTCCACTGACAGACTGAGGAGACCCCACACGATGTGAATCTTCAATTCCATCCGGGGGGGGTAAACATTAACATTATAAAAAGTTATTGTCTGTTTTTCCCTGCATTATTATCAATCTTTAATTTAATATTGTTTTTTTGTATCAGTATGCTGCTGGAGAATGTGAATTTCCCCTTGGGATTAATAAAGTATCTATCTATCTATCTATCTATCTATCTATCTATCTATCTATCTATCTATCTATCTATCTATCTATCTATCTATCTATCTATCTATCTTCTCCCTGTGACTGCTGTTTGTTTCTTTGTTTTTTATGGACAGTTTAACATTCTTTGAACATAACAGCGAGCAGCACATTAAATCAGTGGTTTAAAATGAGCTGAGGATGTGCCCAGTGGTGGTCTGACACCCCATCCTGTCCTGCACCCAGTGCTGCTCAGAGACAATTTACTGGCACTTTACAAGTGTTATTTATACCAAAAGAAGCCATTATGAAGGTCTTGGTACATAACAGTATTAGACACAAATAAACGAAAGACTTGTGTGTGTGTGTGTGTGTGTGTGTGTGTGTGCGTGCGTGTGCGTGTGTGTGTGTGGAGAAGTCCACTCCACTCGCATCAACCACAGCCATGGGCATTGGTGTGAAGATGTAGGAGCTTGTACAAGTGTGACTTGCTCTTGGTAAGATGGTGCATGTCTGCACTTTTAATGTTTTTCAACACTTGCATACCCCTCACATCTCACTCAACCCAAGCAGACAAACTCAGCTCTGTGCTACATGCATGTTGTACATTCACACAACGAGCTACCACATGTTTACCTGAGACTGGTTCCATCCTCTCCCGCTCAATTTGTGCCACAGCTGCACTCGACTACACGTCCATCTCAGATAAGACACGACCTGCCCGGCCCAGTTAGCTGACGTCTCTGTAACTTCACTAATATAATAAAACTGCTGGGGAGTCATTGGGTTGCTTTTTGTCCTGAAGACCACACACAGCTAGAATGAGTAATAAATTAATTTTTTCCTAAGTATTGCACCTAAACTCAAGTGTTACCCTTTCTAATTCTGGATGAACCAGAACAAGTGCTGCTGCTTTGCAGTAAGGAGATTGTGGGTTCGCTTCCCGGGTCCTCCCTGTGTGGAGAGCACTTTGAGTAGTGAGAAAAGCGCTATATAAATGTAAAGAATTATTATTATTATTATTATTATTATTAATTAACAAATGGAGCCCTTTATCAAACTGTTCACACATGTTCAGTATACAAGTTTCTTCTAAAGCCTGTGAGTGCGTTGCCATGCACCTCAATAATGCGGTTATTCACAGATCCCTGGTCTCTAAAATGCCATGTAAATGTCACGTTATCAGAGGTAGATTTATCAGTGAATAACCTGGTTAAGTAACCCTGTAAACCGTTAAACGGGTAACACTTAAGGATTTTCTAGTCTGCACAAATCCACTGCACTCTGTCAGCCTGCAAGTGTCTTTACTTTCCACACACGCATTCCTCCCAGCAGGCACAGGTGGAAGTGTCCACAAGATCAATTTCCAGAGACAAATGCTCAACCAATCACATTAGTACTTCTCCTGCGGAAATCATCTGTTTCTGTATTTCAGAAATGGCTAAATTTATGTTAATGAAGTGAACATTCAGTAATAAAGTCTGCAAGAAAATCTCAAGAACGGTGAGGTAACACGTTAAGAATGATGTGCATTAAGTAGTGCAGTTACTTTTGGTAATAACTAGTAATGTAATGTAATTCTTAATTTATGGAAGTAAAAACACTCGCGTTATTATTATTATTATTATTATTATTATAATTACCCAGGCAGCACCGGGTGTAAAGCAAGAACCACACGTACTGGTATGCCGCCCCTTTGCAGGGTTCAATCACACAGCCAAGGAGAACACATTCATAAAGTGCCCCTTTGTTTAAATATATTTAAGAAACACAAGAAATGATCACAGGCCTCTGTTTGTGGTGGCTGACGATGGCGTTGAACTCTTTTTAGCTCAGTTTGATGTTGGAGAGCTTTGAGAACTCCAGATTACTTACACATGATTTTTAATAACGCAGGTTCCTCACCTTATCCCGGTTACATGTGGCCTTGTAAACACACCTGCACTTACAGGACTTCTTACACACCTCTTGTAAAACACACACCTTGCTTTCCAGTTTTTAAATACATGTGTAATGCCACAAAAAGTGCATGCAGACACTTCAGTTCGCAAGCATTGGTACGAGAATGTAGTCAGACTTATTTTTAGGCCACATACACTGCATGGAAGGTCGCTTGTGAACTGAAGAGTCCATAGCTGCAGGTGGAAGCTGTCGTCGCTGTACTTTGTATGTAAGAGGCGGATCGAATGGTATTTTCTTATTTACCTTGATTTATTTGCTTACTTCCTACAGCGTAAAGTCACAAGTTGAGTGCAGAGCTATAGCGCGTCTTTATGTGAAAACAGCAGTGTCAGATGGGGGGGGTAGGGTAGGATCGTGAACGCGACTGAGAGAATGAAACTGAATAAAAAAAATAACAAAGCTAACCTTTACAAGTATCATAAATTACATCAGCTTTTACAGACTGGAATAAAATGTATGTCTTTATTCTAAAATAGTAAGAATACGAGCAGCTCACTTCTCAAAACGGACTCATCCGGGATCGAACCCGTGAAGTTTTGATTACCAGTCAACAGCTGATACCGTTGCGCCACCAAAGCAGTTGTAGTAAATGCGTGTCAATGTTGCACCCTAACGCGTGTTTCTTTGATATTTGGACTTCAGGCTTCACACATTATAAACTTCATGTCTACATTTTGTCAATTTTTACTAAAACATGAAAAACGTTTCTGTTTTAACGATGTGTTTACATAGATCGTTGTAGACATGGAACACAGATGAAATGCATGTGTTCCAAATAACGATATAGTATTTATAAAAGGTGTCATTTTGCTTGACTTCTCACTCTATACAACTCCAAGCAACTGACACGCAGGTAAACAGACTTGAGCTGAGAAAACTGTGCGCCAGTGGGGGATGTGATAGCAGGCAGCTTGCTGCTTATCAACACATTTAAAGGACAAATGACGCTGATGGGGAGGTGCAAAGCGATTTAAGGTGGGACAGATCTACGAGTTTTTTCATAGGCTCCAGTAATTCTACTGTTAAGTAATGAGGTTCATTGAAGTTGATGATGTAGTTGTAGAACTTCTGTTTCTGATGAAGCCTAAGGCAGAAGTGCTGTTCTTCCAGTGGCTTTGAAATACGAATATAAAACCGTATAAAGGGTCCAATCAACACAATAATTACTAAGACCAGCAAGAATGCCCTTAAAAATACTTCACATCATCTAAATGAAGATGTAGCCATTCTGCTCGTTCTTTTTGAAAGCAAGCCACATCATGTGAGCCTGCAGCCCCTTGTACTACGTTTGGTGTACAGGGGGCCATGTCTGTAAATATCGTGAGGGGATATCAGGTACAACACTGAGAACAAACCCCTTGATGGAGTAACAACATGTCATGCAACTTTGGAGGACCACGGTCATCGGGGTGGTCCAGTGAACAGTCACATGTGCAGCAACATGGCCAATATAACAAGAAGCCCACCACTCAGGATAGCATCTCTGCCAGTGTGCACAGTCATTTATACAGCTGTGAATGCCTGCAGGTCATTATTTTTAGGTTTAGCCCACCATGACAGCTGTGACTTATTCAGACCCCACACATTGGACTGAGTGATCAAAGCACATAGAAACTCTCCCTGATTTAATGAAAACACTCGAGCTCTTAAATTAGAGTGTCAAAAACTGGAGCGCAGATGGAGAACAACAGAGCTACATGTCTTTCAAATTGCATGGACAGAGAGTGTTAATAAATATAAAAAAGCCCTCTTTAAAGCTCGCTCAGAATACTATTCTACAATAATAGATAACAATAATAAAAATCCTCGGGTACTGCTTAGAACAGTGGCTAAATTAACAAATGGAAATTCAGATCAACAGTGTAAAATACCAACAGATATTAGCAGTACAGACTTTATGAACTTCTTCAATGAGAAAATTAAACCGTAATGAGGCTTAAATGTTAAAATGCAGATACGTCTCTCCTTATGTAATGAAAATATGTTTTGGTTGCTAAATACTAAATATGCAGTAATTATGTAATGTAATTATGTAATTCTTTGTGAAACTCATTTTAGTTTTGAACTGTGTACAAGTCCTGATTTCTAGGCTAGTTCTTTGGTTTTGATTGTTAAATGTAAGGATCTAAGTGCCGATCTTGTATAGCCTCTTTTTCTTAAAGCATCAAAAAGGTTCTTAGTAGAAGTCATAAAATCTTCCTTATTAGAATTTATACTATAAAATCTCAGTAGTTGTGATTTTACGATACCCTTTTGTGTGTGGGGTGGGTGGAAGCTCTCCCCATGCAACAAGGCATGGGTATGTGTCTCCTTGAAATACACTCTGGTTTCAAGTTATTTTCTTTAAAGACAGTTGTGTCTAGAATGTTGATTTCTCGATTACTGATCGTGGCTTTTAATTTGATGTTAGGCCAGTGTGTGTTTAGTGTTCTCAAGTAAGATTTGAAACTCTTATGGCCATATCCCAAAAATGTTGAGAAATCTCAGGTAAATTCTAAGTTTCTGTTCTAGTTTAACTTCCAACTCCTGTTCCCACCTATCCATATCCAAATTAGCATAGGCCAGTGCGAACTTCTTCCCCATGGCTGTTCCTTTAAGCTGGAGATAATATCTATTGTCTAAGCTAAAATCATTGTTAGGTAGGGACAATTCTAGTAGTTCCATTAGATATTTGTCAGGTCTATTCTTATCGGAGTAATATCTTAGCCAATCTAGGGTTACTAAGAGTCCGTGTCTGATGTCAATATTCGTATACAGGTTATTGACATCCATTGTAAATAATAATGTAGTCTGAGTTATCATCATGTTCTTTTTTTCAATAAAATCATATGTATCTTTAACATATGACTTATGCAATTGTGATAGGGGGTTTAAGTGGTAGTCTAAATTGCTACCTATGTTATAAGACTCGCTATTGCAATCGGAGACTATAGGCCTTCCTGGTGGTATTTTCCCTGGTTTGGTCCATTTATCAGGGTCCTTATGTATTTTTGGTAAAGTATAAAATCTTCTAATCCTAGGGGTCATTGGTTCCTTTAAGAATACTGAATCCCTTCTTTGTACATTTCATCTACTATTTCTTTTGTGTTTTTTGCCCGTACTTGGAAAGTATCAAGAATCCTTCATTTATAGTCCATTAACACTAGAATTTCCAGAGTCTATGAAAAAACTCGTAGATCCGGCCCACCTTAAAGCCATTCGCACATCTCCGCCAGCGTCTTTTGTCCTCTAAATGTGCCGATAAAGACAAGCTGCAAGCAGTCGACTATTCCATCCCCTACCGACTTAGAATGTTCACGAACTTCTCCCAGCTCTTGCCTTGATTGATTATCTCGGAGTGAAGTGGAGTTTCAGAGTGGAAATAATAGATTGTTATTTGGAACACACGCATTTCATGTGTGTTCCGTTTCTACAGTAATCTGTGTAAACACATTGTTAAAATAGAAACGTTTTTCATATTCTAGTAGTAAATGACAAAATGTAGGCATAAACTATATAATATATGAAGCCTGAAGTCCAAAGATCAAGTAAACACTTTCACAAAAGGGTCAAGAAAAAGACAACAGCTTCCGTAGCGTCTCCGAGCAACCATGAGTCGAGGTAATTCTTCAGATCAGATCGCTTCCTGCTACCAAGATTCTAACAAGAATTGAAAGCTCGGGCCAATCACGGCCCGTATCGGCTACCAAGAATGGACCATTCACAACCCGGCTCGGCTACCAAGAATTGGCCAATGGCGGCTCGGTCGGCTACCAAGAATTGGCGAATCACAGCTTGTGTTGGCTACCAAAACTCAGAAAGGGCGGGCCAGCCTCTTGTCAGTTAATGTATTCTGCAAAAGCTTGTTCGAGTCTGCACACAGACGCTTTGCGATTTGCGTTTCATTTTGAACTTTCTAAAAATGTTACTCACGAGTGTCGGTTTGTGCAGATATATTTACATTCATGTACACATTTTTTGAATGAATTTTTAACCATTCTTGGTGCAGTTTATTACATTTATTAAATATGTGTGCAAAACGTGTAAAGACAGATATAATAATAATGTATAAATATAATAAACATTGTACTGTATAATCAGTTTCATTTTTTATACTTAACACTAATTTCACAAATTGTTCATATCAATGCTAATACAGAATAATAGTTATACTCTATATTAACGTTGCTCTTATAAAATATGCTTCTAAAATAGACCTACACCTTTAATACTCAGACGATTCTAATCGTGCTGTAGAACAGCATATATGGAAGCGAAGGTCTATGATACGGTTTGCTTATTAGCAGCTGGAGATCCCCAAAGGGACAAAAACTAAATCACGTATCATAAAGTAGTTTTTATTCCTGAGCTTTCAGCCCCTACCAAGAGCTTTCATTAGAGAATAATGCTTAGACTTACAAGAATCAAAGGCAATATATAGCAAAATTAGTTGGGGGTGGGGGGTAACAGGTCGTAACGTTTTATTTATTATGAACATGTTCTACTTAAGTTTGCATATGCTGGGTTTATGTCCAAATGTCTGTTAATGGCGTTTTTGTCTGATAGCCAAGATTTAGCCAGCTCTCTGGCACTTTTAGTACTGGCCTTAAATCTTACTTGTACATTGTCCCAGTTTAAACTTATGTCCTGTTGATTTTGTATGCGTGTAGATCTGTGATCGTGAGTCCTTCCTTCTAACGGCGTTGCGATGTTCCTGTATGCGAGTTGCAATTCGTTTTGATGTTTGTCCTATGCATACCGCTGAGCAAGAACTGCATGGAATGCTATAAACTGCGTTTCGTGTTTCTGCTGTCAATTTCTTATTTTTTGCGTTGAAAAGGACAGTGCGCAGATTGTTCGCGGGTTTGTGTGCTATTCTGATGCCTGATTTGGCCAGGATATATATAAAAGATGATCCGCTGTGGCATCCCCTGACGGGAGTAGCCAAATGAAGAAAAAGAAGATACAGTGGAACCTCGAGATACGATCACCTCTGTATACGAGAAATTCAAAATACGAGGAAAGTATGAGCGAAAAATTCAGATCTAAATACGAGCATTGGCTCACGTAACGAGCCGCGAGCCAGGCTGTGGGTATAGCTCGCGGCTTAGCGAGGGGGCGTGGTAGCTGTAGCGAGCCGCAGGGCGATCTGCGGTGTCTGCGTTTCTCACCTAAGTGCACAGGTGGGAAACTGCCCACATCCATGATTTGTCCTGTGGCTGATGGGCTGGGCAGGGTTGCCACCCGTCCTTTAAAATACGGAATCGTCCAGTATTTGAGAATGAAATTGCGCGTCCCGTTTTGAATCAATACGTATGCGTCCCTTATTTTTTTGTATTAAAAGTGGTAACCCTAGCAGCTGCCATGTCTTCCCCGCATTTATAGAGAAGCGCGAGCCGGTTAAGGGGGAGAAGAAGTAAAAGAAAAGAGAGGAGAGGAGAGGAGAGAGAACGGAGGTTGCAGGAGGAGGCAGGAATCCGCAGCAGTAGGAAGTCGGTGCGAGAGAGCGAGCGAGTACAGGCTCGCGTGTAGCTGAACAGGCGAGCCAAACAGCTGAAGCAGGACGGTGTAGAGAAGGTCAGCTGCATTAAGTGTCTCGCCTGTTGCAGAGCCGGCATGGGAGAAGCAGGTGAGACGCTAACAGAGAAGAAGCACCGGGGATTGTCATCTGTTTTTTGAAGACTGCTTCCTGTTGACGTTTTAACCTCGTGTTAAAGGATTGTTATTCTTATGTACTTTAAACCTCCACTTCACAACTGTTTTAAGGATTAAAGATTTATTGAATGCTCTACTGCACTTTGGACACCTGTTTTGATTCTTTTAATAATCAGTTATATTATTTACCAGTGTTATTTATTAAAGGTAGACTACAGTATATATAATTTATCAGTGTTATTTGTTAGGAAAATTGATTTTTATGTTAATATATTTGGGATGCGGAACGGATTAACTGGATTTCCATTATTTTCAATGGGGACGTTTGTTCTAGATACGAGAAATTCGCTATACAAGCTCAGTGCTGGAACGAATTAAACTCGTATCTAGAGGTTCCACTGTATATATAATTAACTAAATGGTGTGTGTGCTGTTTACTATAAGTATATAAACATTTCCCTTTGCAATATTTCCAAATATTTATTTTTACCTGCTTCAAATTAATTAAATGTCAGCATCAACTAGAATATATTACTTCCCAAATTTTATAAATACATACAAACACAAGGCTGTGAACTATTATTTATTCATTCTTATTAACCATATAAATCATATAAATTGGTAAGTACTGTCAGTCAGTCAGATCGTTGTATTTTCATGTGGGATGCTCCTTTTAAAATATAATTTTTAACAATTGAGACTGCAATTAACATGAACAAGTGTCTTTATAACTGTTATTATATAATAGATATAAAAACAGCTAAGGGGATAGATAAATGGCTTCTGGGTTCGATGCTAGCAGCTTCTCAAGTTTGCCGTTTTGAGTAGAGAGCTGCTATTATTGTTAATATTACACAATAAAAACATACATTTTATTTACGCCTGTAACAACCGCTGTAAATTTATAGTGCTTGTCAAAGTTAGCGTTCACGCTCGCCTCGATCTGACAGAGGTGAACTCAGATCGGAGAAAACAGAAGCCATCCCCGCAAGAAACGACGACTCACATATAAGAACAACGCAGTTGCACCAGGTGTAAAGGCGAAAGTCCGGCGTCATTCTGCCAATCACCTGTCCTTCAAAGAAACAGCACGGCTTACAGAGCTCGCCAATGCTACACCGTCCAGATCTAAACACTAGCGTGGTGTATGTGCCCAAAAAAAGTCTAACTGCATTCTCGTACCATTGCTCGCGTACTAAAGTGCCAGCAGGTATTTTTCGTGGCATTACACGTGTAATTTGTGAGCATGCCCTTGACGATCAAACAGAGGATGCTCTGCAGTATACTTGTGACTTTATGCTGTAGGAAGATAAGTAAATAAGGTAAAACTAAAAAAAAGACGGTAACTGACAAGTACTATACATTTACAGCGGCTGTTACAGACGCAAATCAAATGTATGCTTTTATTGTATAATATTAACAATAAGATCAGCTCACTACTCAAAACGTTTATTTTGGAAGACGTTAAGACTCGAACCAAGAACCTTTTGAATTGGAGTCAGCAGCTCTAACCAGTATACTACCCGAGAAAGCAGGAAAACAAGCAACACTAACCTGATTTCTTAGTCTTAGAAAAAAGCGCATTTGTTCTGTTATACTTGTATCTTTTGTGAAAGTGTTTCTTTGATATTTGGAATTCAGGCTTCACACATTATACATTTCATGCCTACATTTTGTCAATTATTACTAAAACATGAAAAACGTTTGTTTTAACAATGTGTTTACTGTGCATAGATCGTTGTAGACACAGAACACACATGAAATGCATGTGATCCAAAATAATGATATAGTATTTATAAAAGGTGTCATTTTGCTTGACTTCTCACTCTATACAACTCTAAGCAACTGACACGCAAGTAAACAGACTTGAGCTGAGAAAACTGTGCGGCGGTGCGGGATGTGATAGCAGACTGCTTGCTGTTTGCTGCTTAACAACACATTTAAAGGACAAAAGACGCTGATGGAGAAGTGCGAAGTGTTTTAAGGTGGGACGTATCTACGAGTTTTTTTCATAGGCTCTGGTAATTCTAGTGTTAAACTCAATGGGAAAAGCAGGCCTCAAGACTGTCAGTAGTATAAATTTGATAGGATTGAATTGGAACTAAATATATTTAGATACTAAGTTATTTATTAAGTGTATATACTCTGATTTTTATTGTAATATTTTGAGTTATGTTTTACCTTTTAAAGTAATATGTATATGCTCCTCTTGTTAACTCCCATTGAAACCAATGGGGAATTTTCCTTACGGTTTTTGTGCACGGCACCTAAATGTTAATAGTTATCCTCAAAATTCCTTAAAGAAAAATTCCATCTTATTACTAGTATTCTTAAAATCCCTAGGGCCTTTTTTGCCCGTGTTTGAAAATTATCAAGCATCCTTCATTTATGTTCCATTAAATTCAATAGGCGAGGTAGGCTTCAAAGTTGTCAGTGGTATAAATTACATAATATCTGAATATAATTGGTTCCCATTCAGTCATAATTTGTTTATTTAATATATATATTACCAATTTTATTTGAATATTATATTTTGAGTGCTGTTTTCTTTTTTAAGTCTTATTTATATGTTCCTCTTGTTTGCTCCCATTGAAATCAATGGTGAATTTTCCTTGATACTTAGGTGCCTTGCACAAAAACCATAATAGTTATCATCAAAATTTCTTTAAGAAAAATTATATCTTATCTCTAGTATTCTTAAAATCCCTAGGGTCTTTTTTACCCGTATTTGGAAATTATCGAGAATCCTTCATTTATGATCCATTAAATTGAATGGGAAAGATAGGCTTCAAAGCTGTCAGTAGTATACAGTAAATTGAGTAGTATCTAAATAGAATTATTTCCCATTTAGTGATAAGCATAAGAAAAGGTGTTTAAGATTAGGGATTGGGTGTGGGGAAGGTATATCAAGATTAGATAAAGGTGGGAAATAGGACATTAGTATTAAGCATGGGGGTGGGACATTAAGTTTAGGCAAGGATTGAGATATTAAGATTAGGCATGGGGTAGGGACATTAGGCTTAGGCATGAGGAAGGTGTTTTAAGATTGGGCATTGAGGTGGGATATTAGGTTTAGGCAAGGGTTGAGATTTTAAGTTTTAGGCATAGGTGTAATGGTGGGACATTAAGTTTAGGCATGGGAAAACGTATTTTAAGTTTAGGCAAGAGGGAGGGATATTAAGATTAGGCAAGAATTATACTATTTTTAAGGTAAGGGTTGGTGTTGGGTTAGTGCATAATGTACTATTTCTAATAAAGTACCACCAAGGTCTGTATAGTCCATTCCAAGGTTATGATAGTTTTGCCTTTTCATATTAGTTTTTATTTCTATATTTTTTCTGACCTTATTTGGAAATTCAGTTTAGTTTTAGTTTTCCTTCATCATGTATTTTTAGTTTTAGTTTAGTGTTTATTTCACAAAGACATTTCTATTTTATTTTTATATGTATTAGTTTCAGTTTTAGTTTTAGTAATTATGGCATGGAGCTCCTACAGAGTTTAGTTTTGTGTCACAATCACACAGAACTGTACACTTAACAGATTTGGATATGAATTTAATGTTAGTGGAAGCTTACTACACTACATGGTTTACAGTCTGGTTTTGTTTTTGTCTGATAAAAACAAGCATAATCAAAACTAGATACTGAATATGCACATTTTTACACAATTGTATTATTTTTAAAATATTTTCTCATGAAAATCACGGGGGCTCAGGAAGAACAGGGCTCTTAGACTTGAATGAGTGTGCAGACCCCACCTCGCTATATTGAGGGAAACAAAGAAAAACACGCATGTAGTGTCAGGGTTAGGGGCTGTGAGACTTGAATAGCCCACCATAAAGGACAGTAAACCTATAATGAGCAGAGCAAGAGCAGGTAATGGGAGTACGGACAGGCATAAAACGACAGAGACAGCGTCTGAGATTAAGAACAATATATACATTATCTAAACCAGTTTATCCATAGCAGGATCACAGGAAACTTGGAGCCTACCCAAGCAGGTTTGAATGTAAGGCAGGAAAAATCCCTGGTAGGCAATATGAATGATAAGGCTGATGTGAAGAACAAAAAGAATATGATAGTTCAACTATCTGTTTTGAGAGAGAAAAACATTGAAAAAAGGAGACAAATATTTGAAAATATAATTCTGCTAATGGATTACTTTCACAGTATCAGGTATTTTGAGTTGTGAATATGAACTAAAAAAGAAAAATTCATAAATACAGAATAAACACAAAAACCCATTGGTATGTTTAGTTTATCATCACTTGGCAGACTCTCTTCGCCTACCTACCTCTGTTTGTATCGCTTGATTGTTAAACGAAGTTTTTAAAGCAAAAGTAATTAGTCAGTAACAATATGCTCAGATATGGGGATGGATATTTGAGGAGTAAACCGCAAGACAATGATTAGAATTTTGTATTATGTACATTAAGGAACCATCAACAACAAATCAAATCAAATTAATAATATATTGATTGAACAATTATTATAAAAGTAAAGTTGAATAAATCGGACTCTGCAGCTGCATGAATAAAAAAAAAAATCGAGTATGTGTTCAGGTAAAGTTCCACTTCTGGGTGATGGATTTGGCCCAAACATTAATACAGATGTACAGTTGTGGAGTAACAACCACATGCGGAATGTCATCCATCTGTCTCGTTGCGTTTTGAGTTATCGTATTTACACACACACGCACACAGAATTCCAAAAAACTGTATTTTTGGACTCTGCGAGGTCTATAACATCAAGATTCATTTAAAATATCGAGGTTCTCCATCCTTCGTATATGAGAAAGTAAAAACGATTTCTCCTGTGCGAAGTGGCAGGTGAATTGCTGTCAACAAAAAGCAGTCACCTGCGAAATGAACTAAAACGTTACTCACTCGTGATTTTTCTCTCCATGTGGTAAATGTTTTGCTGACCAACATGTTCCAGTTTCAGCTGTTTTAATTACATCTTGATATACAACAAGTGCAAAGAAATGTGAGACGTTAATCGCTTCCAATTTCACACGCTTTACACACCCGCATTCAGCTTGCTGTTACCGCAAATGCTATGTGAACAGCCGCCCTCCGTCACCAGCCACCATTCAATGGATGAATATGTGCGGGTGGCTTGTGGTGGATCTTTCTGTTACAAGGGTTAAAAACTAACGGCAAGAATATTCATTCAAAAACGAAAACTAAAAATACTGTAGCAAATTATTATCAGTTTTAATTTTAGTTTTCGTTAGCTATAATAACCTTGGAGAGGACCTCATCAGTGTTTTCATCAGTGTTGCAGTGCATTTGAAGCAGAATAGTAAGCACTCGGGTCGTCCAAGGAGCCATCTTCATCAGTACATCCATGAGACGGGCAAGGGCAGGAGTGGCTGCCATAACCTCATCTTGCCCCGGTGGTAGCAGGATATGATGTGCCTCTTGGGGGTCCATTGGTCCAAGGACCCCACTTCTGGTACCATGTGATGTGTGATTCACTGTCTTGCACCCTAAAGATGAGTCTGAGTCTCAGGGCTTCAGGAAAAACCATCTTTATTCCAATATAAACAAGAACAGTGAGATTATTTATTCAACCGGGAGCTACCACTTCCCCACACACAGATAGAGCAAACAAGCAGTCATGGGGCCAAGTTAGAATGTTCCCTGCATCACCCATCAGGTGACAGGTATGTTTCATGGGGAGGCTGTGACCTTGAAATTACCTCGGCGATGGACAAGCAGCTCTTGCCAGAACTGTCAAAGGTCTTCTGGTGTGCAGCCCTTTTGAAAAGGTCTCAAAAGAGCAGAGGAGTGTCAAATACCCCCACCCCTTATCTTTGGCCACACTGGTGTGGACAAAGTGACCACCCAATCTGGACTCAGCCAGGTGTAAGAGAACATCAGTGCTGACGTGAGCAGCCTTGAGACAGTGGAGAACATCAAAAGCAAATGACTGTATGCTAATAAACCACCGAGTGAGCCGGGCATTCACATCCTTCTGGCTGTAGAGCCACTGAAATGGGGCGTAGTCTGTCACATGGGTAAACCACACAAGTACTACTGCCCATTTAATCAGCAGACATTCTTTCTCAATGGTTGAGTAAATACGTTCCCTCGGAAGCAGGTTCCTGCTGAGAAACTTGATGGGACCTTCCTCCCCATTGAAACATTGAGAAAGCACCGACCCCAATCCGAAAGCACTTGCCTCAGTCTGCAGAACAAATTCCTTCCAAAAGTCTGGATTTCCCTCAGGTCTTGGCCAACTGCCGAGCACCTCCTTCTGTGATGGATAGAGAGAAGCTCGCCACTGATACTACCAATGAAGGAGCCGGGTTTGAATTTGAACCTGCGTTGTCCAGTGAGGTGGAAGACAAATCCTTCAGTGAGAACACGGAACAGCTGGCTGACTTTCTTTACCACACAGTCACTTGCATTGTCAGCCTCCCTAAACTTGGCAACCACTTCGGACCCCAGCAAAGCAGTACGGGGGGAGAGCACAATGCTGCGTCAGGTGCCAGGGAAGCAGAGACTGCCACTCAGACAGAGTTTGCCTGCCTGCAAGGAGCCAACAGCAGCTTAGACTTTACATTCAAACAAGAACCATGTCATGGATGACTCTTACTACATGGAGAGGGAGGACCAAAACTTTACAACACCACACATTTATTTATTTATTTAGTTATTTATCATATGATTGATTGGCTGTTCTGTGAGTTTGTATCATTTCTTTTTTATATTTTTGCATCTGTGTGTATTTAAATTTCCCCTTGGGATTAATAAATTTAATCTAATCTAAAATATATGGGATTCATCTATAGAGAATGTTTTTATGATTATGTCTGAAATTTGATTAAACATATTTTCCTTAATACAGAATGTGGTGGACGGCTGGGGCTCACACCCAGTCAGGACGCCTGGAGGATAGAAGGACCGGGAGAGGAGCAGCACCTCCCCTGGGACACGAGAAGGCAGCCACCCAGGTGAGTGTTGGGGCCACATAGGGCACATGGACATTGGCTAAGCCCTGGACTGCAGCATTTCCGCCACACCAGGAAGTGCTGCAGGAAGGTCATCAGGGAGCACCTGGAGCACATCTGGGTGATTATAAAAGGAGCCACGTCGCTCCATTCGGGAAGGAGGAGTCGGGAGGCAGAGATGAAGAAAAGACTGTGAGCAATAGTGCTGGTGGGTTGTGCACTGTGTGTGAGGTGCAAAGGACTGTGTAGTGAAGACTTTGGAATTCTTTGTTTCCTGGTGTCTATCTGTAGTCAGGCTGGTCTTCTACAAGAGTGACAAACATACTGTGTGTTAGACATGTAAAATACTGTGTGTTCAGTTTGTGTGTCCTAAAGATCATGTGTGGCTTTTGTGTTTCCTCTGAAAAATTAAACACAGGCTTCCCAAAGAATCCAATTTATTGGTGACAGCATGTTTAGGATGTGATGTACTCCATGCTAAAACATCTCATGCATTGTCTAACTGGTTATGTTGTGTTTTTCCTTTGTCTGCTGCATGTTTTATCATGGAAGGGTTTGGGGTGACCCTTTCCAACAGCATGAGATATCTTTATTCCCACAACCAGATTCATTATTATGTAGACCCTCACACATATCCCCCACCTCTAGTTCTCTTATTCTTGCACTAACCTGGTCTGGAAGGAGACACAGCCAGCAGACACTCACTTGACCGTGGACTACATATTTCGACTTCACTCTGGACTGACTGCTACTGTGCTACACTTCACCTATTAGAAGACGTCTCCTCTGTTCTCTGTAACCCCAGATGACAAGACTGAACAAATAGTAATACAAGCAAGTGGAGCAGGCGATAAACCTTTATTCAGTCATTATAGAGTTTAACATTCTTAAATGTGCTCATAAAAGTGAAAACAAATACAAAGGTGATTGGATGTGCAAATCAGAGATACAAACTGGCTATCTGTGGAGTTGTCACAGATGATCGAACACCGACACACCTAAATGTGTGAGGCATTTCAGTCTCTTAATGGCTGTGTGGCTGTGATTGTTCTGCTTCTCTTCTTTCCTTGGTCGTCACTTCAATTCAGCAGATGATGACTTTTTAAAGATTGTGAGGGCCAAGTTGAACACTTCTAGCCCCTCTCTGTCTAATGTCATTTTCACATACTGTATCAGTACACGTCCATGAGGTGAGCATGCACAAAGATAACCAATGGTTCAGGAGCTTCACTTTTACACATGTGGGAAGTCCAAAAAATGTTTTAAAGATTTGACCTTCTAATTCTGAACGGTCTTCAAATGGTGTCTGTCTGCTCTTCAGACTGCAAAAAAAATCCCCTCAGTGTGAAACGGCCCTCTGTCTGTAGCAGCACATCCTCCTTCTATGTGTACACAAGCTGCTCCTTGGAAAGCACACTTACAGTTAAATTATACTGCAATAACAATGTTAAAAAATAAAAGTGTGTATAATACTCTGAACAAATGAAATAATGTGATATAAAACATAATAAGATCACTTTACACTCTGTCATATTCGATCTTTTAATGTTTGATTTTTGCAACAACACTACAAAGACAAATTCCTCACCACATTAGTGCACCAGGCCAATAAGGAGAATTCTGGGAAAGGGAGACACTTCAACAACTTCATTAGTGGAACAGACGGTGTGAACCGCAGCTTGTCAGCCTGTGGTTAGGGGAAAAGAAGTGACGTCAGGGAAATAAATAAAATAAAACTCAGTGCAAAGTGGAGAAACCTGAGACGAGAACTGACACCAGAGAGCAAAGTCAAGGAATTTAACACAAAATGACTTCAGCTGTGTGTGTTTATATAATGGCATTTCACCTGAACAGACATCACAATCAGGAAATACGATAAGCTGAATCAAATTTAGGATCTGAGTGGACAGTCACAGCATTGTTTGGTATTAGTGACACGACTTGACACAAAGAACTTTCACATGTTTGAAATCAACATGCTGAGGTTTATCTAAACACATGGATATCAAGTGTCAGGTCTTTGTTAATGATCACTTGAAGACACTTGTGTTCACATCCTCACTAAAGAATTCATGACAAAGAAATAAAATATCAAAACACACGAATGAGCGCACACCTCTGTATTGTGTCATTAGATTTATAAATGTCTTACAAGATAACTGAACGCTTTCTGTGTATGAAGCAGCAGGAGCCATTGTGCTCTACAACAACCCAGCAGCCATTTCAGATATGAAAGAAAGAAAGAAAGCCTGAACAACTTGTGATGTGACTATCAAAAGGAATAAATGTGTACCTATGTAGTATTTATCTGAGAATAAATAATAAGAATAAAAGGCTGAGAGAAACTACAGGGCTGAAAAGTGAGGAAGTTCAGCGACAGCTGCAGAAACCCGAGAGCAGAACTCGACATCAGAGAGAAAATGAAAGGTGATGTTCATCCCACTGAAGAGTATTCACAGTCATCACCAATACCATCGCTCAGTCGAGTTCATGAACTGCATCATAATAGTCCTCAGGATTTCTATATCCCCTGACTGCCTGTGTTACAGGTTGGTAGAAATCCCTGCATTGTTTTCCATGGTGCATTAGAGTTCTCTCTGTGTCAAGCAACACTCAGTGTGCACACAAAGCACAGCCATATGAGTGTCCTTGAAGAGTCGAGCAACCATCTGACACAACCTTCTCCTGTATTTCACAAACAGTTCTTCTGAGTTAATTGGTGCATCAAAGACAGAAATGAAGGCAAAGACTCAAAGCAGCTGGAGCTCATCCCAAAGAGTTCAGACTCTTCTAAGGACCTGCTCCATAACCAGTCATCGTTGACAAGGCCCCTCACTCTTGCCATCCTCTATGACTGATCCATCTCATGAGTTGTAATAATATTTGGGGCTCCCCTGTCCCTTTGACTTCACACCCTCTGACTCTGAACATCACACTGTGGTTTGGCTCTGGGTGTTTTTGGTGTCTCCTGGGCCCGCACTGCTACAATGGCCGTGGTATTCTTATGATTTCACTCTCCATGTTCCTGTGGTGTTTCTGCTGCCTGAGTATTGTGTGTGCCCAGACATCCTCAACTCTTTTAGGGCTAATTTTTTTTTTTGTTTCTTATCTCCCAGGGCTGAATATTTTTCCAAAAACTAACATTTTTTAAAAAAGAACACAAATCAATTGTTTAACATATCAAATCAACAAAAAATATTTCCTTTTGACAAATGTTACTGTCTTGCATGTTGTATGAGCCTGCATACTCTATGATTTCACATACATATCACATACATTTTACACAGCAAAGTCTGATCTCGCTCAAAGCAGCCAATTTCAGTCATTGCCACATTGCACTCCTTACCATACGTGTTGCTTTGGTGCCTATTTTTCAATTGTCTGTTGCTGCACTTTCTCACATATATTGTTAGTGTGTACTGTAGAGAGACAAGTCACCCATTTGCCATCGTGCCATGCCACTGCCACCAAGTTTTCTGCCTGCATGAAAACCGTATTGTCACCTCTTTTCATCTTCTGAAACTTTATGAACGTTATGTATGGCATTATAGCCTGGCTCACCCCATGGGATTTGCTTCTGTTTATTACAGAAGTGAATAAAACTTTGCAGCAGCACGTACCTAAGCCACCAGAGGATAAAACACGTTTGGACCAATGCTCCCTGAAGTTATATCACCAGTTCTGTCCCATCTCTATTTGTAATGCCACAGCGCGCTTCATCTCGTCTTTCGTTGTGGGTTTCCACTTTGAAAAACGAGAATGCGATGCAAACGCAGCCCGCGATTCAAAAAAAATCTCTGCCTACCTGTTTGTCTCGTCTGACAGTAGCTGAAAAGCAGCATCAGGAGAGAGCAGCCTGAAGTACAGCAGCTGGTGATCTGTCGTGTCCAACAGCAAGCCATGCCGTCTTGTAAACTCCGGTAGCCAGATCGGCTCTCAACGGATCAATGTCTGTGTATTTATCCCATGTGAACCTTGCCGTAGATGCATCGGCTGCGCGAAGGCACTCAACTGGCAGCAGATCCGCTGGCGCGGCATCAGCTGGTGTCTGATCAGCTGATGCCTGCTTCTCACTCTCTTGGTCGATCTCCTGATCACTGCCAATAAAATCAGATTCTGAAAAATCAAGAGTCCGACTCCGCGATAATGTGCAAAACATCATCTGCCGAGTGTTTTCTTTTCTGCACTTGCTTCGCTGCCTTTTCACATGTCGGTGCCATCTTGCCTTTGTTTACATTTCGCAACTCACGCACACGCAATGTTTATTTGCCGAGTCAACGAGTCTAGCATTCCTCCAAGCACAGAGGGAATGCCTGTGACGTGACAGTGAGATTTGTCGCCATTAACAGCTGATTGTCACCCCCTATCCCTGGATGTCGACTTTTGTTGACATTAGCCTTCAACCCCTCCTGTCGACAAAAGTCGACATCCGCCCTAAAAGTGTTAATAATGTGCACATTCGTATCCTCAGACAATTCATCATCCCTGGTCTGGTGCATCACATCTTGATTTCTTTTGCCCCTGACTTCCTTAGCGTTAGGCTTTTCATGCTGTCTCATCCTACATTTGTGCATCCCTAATGGAAGCTTATTGCTTTTGAGATACAGCTGCCTGTTTCTGTCCATCTAGCAGTAACTCTGTTTGACATATTTGGTGTTAACATTTGAAGTGCACCATCTATTAGAATGTGTTTTTATAATTCAGGTAGCAAGAATGTGCACTGCATTTGTCATTTCAACAGATGGCACATCACAATCATTAGCACTACTTTTATGAATCCCATACCAAATGTTTTACAACAGAGATAGAGCAACCTGACAGACACAGAGATACACAGAAACACAGACAGGCACTTCATATGTCTCTGTTATATACCATTTGGTACAACCATCTGTTGGAATGACAAATGTGATGAATTGTATTAGTACAAATGCTTGTGAAGCACCATATGTTGGAATGAAAGAGACATGGCAACAAGATGGACACACAGACACACAGAATCTTTTCCCTTTGTTAAGGTGCATAAGCTGATTTCTGTCCGTCTGGCAGTTACTCTCTGCCTGATCTATTCAGCGTTAATGTTTGCAGTGCTGTATGTCTGCCCCATTGCTATGTCTCTGTGATACGCCATTTAGTACAGGATTTGTACAAGCAGTGTTAATGTTTGTTATATTTCATCTATTACAATGACAAATCTAATGCAATTTACCACTAAAAAGGGTTACAAAGTGCCATGTGTTGGAAAGGCAGAGAAAAAGCAACTGGATGAACAGAACACACAGAAACTTTAATTAAGGTGGATATAATGGGCTGTACTGCTGTTATTTCGTATGGACTGTATCTGATCTGGTGCAGCACGGTGGTGCAGTTGTAGCGCTGCTGCCTCACAGTAAGGAGACCTGGGTTTGCTTCCCGTGTCCTACCTGTGTGGAGTTTGCATGTTCTCTCTGTGTCTCCATGGCCTTCCTCCAGGTGCTGTCGTTTCTTCCCACAGTGCAAAGACATGCAGGTTAGGTGCATTGGCAGTCCTAAGTTGTCCCCAGTGTGTACTTGGTGTGTGTGTGTATGTCCTGTGGTGGGCTGGGATTGGGTCCAGCAGACCCCCGTAACCCTGTGTTAGGATGTAGCGGGTTTGACAATGGCTGACAGACTGACTGATGTTGATCTGTGCACTGACAGTTGGGAAATCTGCTGTACACATCAGGGTGCTATATAACCTGACATTCTTTTAACTGTCTTAATCGCTTCTGAATGAGTCCATTAAACACTTAAGTCTTCTCATACGCAGTACTTTTAAGTTTCAGACCTGCCATTGTGTATTCACAGTGACGATGGGTGCAGAGCTCCATTACAATATGAAGCCTGATGACCTGCTGTCCCCCAAAATGAATTGCAGTATGCGGACTATTGACATAGATATGTGACAAGTGACACTACAAGGTGCTTGGAGACGAGGGGGACTCACATGAAGTTTGTATTAACAGACCACCAGTGTGTCACGTATGAACTCTTGTGTGTAAGGACCACTTCACTGTCTGTGATGATGAGGAGGGAATGACAACAACACGACACAACTCAGTGACACAGCAAATGTCATCAAAATAAAAAGCAGTGAGCGCTGCTGCATTGGAATTCTGAGAGTTTACCTGCCACTGCCACAGAGAAATGCATGTTGTGTGTCTGATGATTTAAAAAAAGAAAGACGTCCAGTAAATCAGACAAAGACAATCAGCATAACATCAGACTGACAGAGAGCAATGGGGGGAATACTGTTTGGAATTTAATGTGAGGGTCCGGAAAAGAGAAAAACACACAGCTGTTACTGTACACTGTATGTGTGTGTGTGTGTGTGTGTGTGTGTGTGAGGGCCTCTCATGAGCACAGGGTGGTCCAGCACACTCCATACAGGAGTCAGAGGGGCTCGGAGCAGCACAGCACAGCATGGAGTGTCAGACCACCACTGGGCACAACCTCAGCTCATCTGAACCTGCTGATTTAATGTGCTGCTCGCTGTGATGAGGAAAGAAAGTCAAAGTGACTGAGAACAAAAAAACAAAAACAGCAGACAGAGGAGAAGAAGGAAACTGCAGAGAGCCAGCAGCTGGACCACTGTGGAGCTGTGAGGAGAGACCACCGCAGCCCTGAGCGGCTCCTGACAAACAAATATAATGAAGACATCTGAGATTTGATGAACTCATTAGTGAGTAAGAACTGAAATGAACAAACAAACATCCTGAGAGAATTTGTGAAGCAAACACAGCAGAGAGACGCCTCATGTGAATTACGTCAGCAGAGAGAATATGGCAGTCGCAGGGCCTCAGTGTATAAACATCTCAGTGTGCAGGCAGGACGGCTCAGTCAGGGGACAGACATGGAGTTTAAACAACTGAAAATTGGCCGCTGCTTTCCTGACAGTAATACATCTTGTGTTAAATTGATTCATGAAACTGAAATTTTTGAACTTTATTACACTTTCTCGTGTCTTTTGCTTTTCTCGACAGTCTTTGGAAATCTTCTTGTCATCATTTCTATTTCTCATTTTCTTCAGCTGCACACGCCGACTAATCTTCTGATCCTTTCACTCGCTGCGGCTGATTTGTTATCAGGTGTCTTTGTGTTGCCCTTTTCTTTGATTGGCCTGATTGTCTATTGCTGGTACTTTGGAGTTGTTTACTGTTATTTATATCAGGCACTTGCAAATGTTCTTAATACTGTACTTGTATATAATGTGGTTTTAATATCCATTGATCGCTACATTGCTGTCTGCCATCCTTTCTTTTACAGCTCAAAAATCACTTTAACTGTAGCAAAGATCAGCATTGCTGTAGTGTGGCTGTTTGCACTTTTAATTACTGTCATAGCTTTATGTTTGAGTCATATTGATGTAGAGAGATGTGAAGGAGCTTGTGGAGTATACGGTTATTATGAAATGGCCATTTTTCTTTTACTTGTAACTGTTTTTATTCTTTATTCACTGATGATTGTTTTTTATATCAGAATATATGTAGTTGCAAGAAGCCATTCAAGAGCCATCAACTGTATGATAGAAAAGAGGCAAACTGAGGAGTTGAGTGACAGAAAAATATCAAAACCATCTGAAAGAAAAGCCGCAAAAACATTAGGAGTAGTCGTGGGGGCTTTTATTATCTGCTGGCTGCCTCTTTATATATATGATATATTTAATGATGGTAGTAACATAATCACACAAATCATCGGGAATGTCTTTGTGTTGGTCAGTGAAGTGAATTATGGAGTTAATCCAATTCTTTACGCTTTTATGTATTCCTGGTTCAGAAAAGCACTGAAAATCATCCTGACGTGTAAAATATTTAGTCCAGCTTCTTCTGTGATCAGTTTACTGTAAATGGTAAAGAAAATAAAAAAAATTATTTTCTGACCTTAGATATTTTAAATTATTTGTACATTATTTCTTTGCTCATTTTTCATATTAGCAGTGCAATACTTGGACATATTTCTTAACAACACAATCATTTCATATTCGCTGTATTGTTTTTGTTACAATTGTACTCTATTAGTGTAAAGTGTACACTGTTTATGATTATTGCTTATTTCACCACAATTATTGTCATAAATCTTATTCTTCTTATTTGAATGTGTAATAAACAGAACTGAAAATGTTGGAGACTCCTGGCACTTCAGTGTTTCTTAATGACTTTTTTATTTTTTATTTTTACATTGTAAAATGATTATTGCTATTTCCATTATTTTGGGAGGGAATTATTTATCTGATCATAAATTAAGTAATGTGCTGAATTTTACCTAATAGCTGTAAATATAAAGATCTTTTAACATCTGGAGTTATAATTTACACCGACGTTCAGATTTCACAACTAAAAACTCCACAGCTGAGCTCAGATGACGGCCGACATTCTGTTCAGCTTTGGTCAGGCGGGTGGGGATTTATTTAAGAGTCAAATTCTGTTAAATGTTCCTTTATTGTTTTACTTTTGCGTCAAACTAAACTCTTCATTTTATTGTGAAGTTAATGTTTCTTATTCCTGCACTTTAATCCGCACTCCTCCTCACTAAGACAGCAGATGACAGACGAGTGCAGACGGAGCAGTCGGCCTTCACTCCTCACACTGCTGGCTCACTAAATGACACTGAGGTGACTGTGAGGAACTGAAATGGACGACTGAGAAGGTCAAATGAGGTTTGATGTCCACAATTAAACGTAGGATTTGCTGCTTTAGACTGACATTTGTTAATATTTGTGAAGTCTCATTAGCCGCAGCTGCTCACCTCATAGAGAACACAATTAATACTTCAGAGAACAGCATTGTGCTCAATTCTAGAAAAACAGAGAAACTTAAACCTTTAATAAAGGAATCACATTTGTATGTCAGTAATTGTCTGCCTACCACCACATTTATTCCTTTTGATAGTCACATCACAAATTGTTCAGATTTTCTCTCTTTCATTTGTCAAATGGCTGCAGTGTTGTTGTAGAGCACAATGACTCCTGCTACTTTATACACAGAAAGTGTTCAGTTATCTTGGTAAGACTTATAAAATCTAACAACATAATACAGAGGTGTGCGCTCAGTCGTGTTTTTTGATATTTATTTCTTTGTAATGAATGTTTTAGTGAGGATTTGAACACAAGTGTCTTTAAGTGATCATTAATAAAGACCTGACACTTGATATCCGTGTGTTTAGATAAACCTCAGCTTGTTGATTTCAAACACGTGAAAGTTCTTTGTGTCAAGTCGTGTCACTAATCCCAGACAATGCTGTGACTGTCCACTCAGATCCTAAATTTGATTCAGCTCATCGTATTTCCTGATTGTGATGTCTGTTCAGGTGAAATGCCATTATATAAACACACACAGCTGAAGTCATTTTGTGTTAAATTCCTTGACTTTGCTCTCTGGTGTCAGTTCTCGTCTCAGGTTTCTCCTTTTTGTACTGAGTTTTATTTTATTTATTCCCCTGACGTCTGTTCCTTTCCCCTAACCACAGGCTGACAAGTTGCAGGTTACACAATCCATTACACTGATGAAGTTGTTAAAAGTGTCTCCCTTCCCAGAATTCTATTTATTGTCCAGATGTACTAATGTGGACGGGTAATTTTTTTTGATGTATTGATGCAACACACAAGGACAGCACAAAATAAAAAAGACAAACATGACACGTTGTAATGTGATTTTACTATGTTTTATATCATGTACTTGCTATCAAGGCCACAAGCGAACCGATGTTGGCAATAACTCCACCCAGGGAGGTCAGGCCTGATTTGCTCTCAAAACGTCAATGTCAATTTCCACAAACATCAGCATCTTTTAAAAGAGAACAGTGGAATGACGATTTACTGAAGTTAACTGAGTGTACAACATACCCCATGCCACCAGAATACTACTTTGTACTTTTAAATGGTTTATTATGTCATTTGTCAGAACATGATGGTGAGTTAGCATACACAAACCTCTTGGGTGGCCATCTTGGAACTGACAAAACACTCGAAAGGATAAAAGTTTGATTTTAATGTCAGGGAATTAACGAGGAGATCCGTCACTTTTGTGTTTTGTGTCTGGCATGTCAGCTGCGACAGATTCCTAGTAAAGACCATGCTCCTCTTATTCCAATCCTCTGATGGATATACGAACTTCTGAACGTATCAGGGTGGACATAGTAGACTCTCAGCCTGAGGACATAAATTGGATTATGCTACAGGGTATTCAGAGGCTATCCTCTTAAAGTCCAGAAGCATTGCATGGGCACTGGCAGGGGTCATGACGCTTATCCCAAAGGAGGTCCTAACGGACCAAGGGACGCTGTTTACCTCAGAGATGTACAGGGAGGTTTCCAAATTGCTCCAAATCAAGCACCTTAAGACTTCAGTGTGCCACTCTCAGCCTGATGGTCTAGTCGAATGGCTTAATAAGATGCACAAGTAAATGCTTGTCATAGTGGGTTTGTACCTCATTTTTCTGAGAGGGTTGTGTCCTTGACTGACCTGACAAGGAAAACAGTATACAAGTTTCTTCTATAGCCCGTGAGTGTGTTGCCATGCACCTCAATAATGCGGTTATTCACAGATCCCTGGTCTCTAAAATGCCATGTAAATGCCACGTTATCAGAGGTAGATTTCCTGTGAATAACCTGATTAAGTAAACCTCTAAACCGTTAAACGGGTAACACGTAAGGATTTTCTAGTCCACTGCACTCTGTCAGCCTGCGAGTGTCTTTACTTCACACCCACGCATCCCTCCCAGTTATTATTATTATTATTATCCAGCAGCAGCAGGTGTAAGGCAAGAAGCACATGTGCCGGTATGACGCCCCTTTAATAAAAATAATAATTTGCATTTATAGAGCACCTTTCACAAATCCAAAGTCGCTTTACAGCTGGCAGTCTACCTTCACATTACTCCTTACCCTTCTTACTTGCATTATAACAGGTTTATCACACGGCACTCCGCTTACTTGAAAGCCTTGAACAGCACCTGTCAGTTTTGGAATTGATTGGTTTGCTTCTCTCTCTGTGACATTCTCTGCTCCTGGCAGAACTGTCATCTCTGACTTGTCATGGAGCACGTTTAGACTTTTGAAAAGAGACAAATGTTTGTTTGCAGTGCTTTGAATAAAGTTCCTGTTTTTTTTTCTACAACCTCCTGTGTCTGTGCAAATCTGTGACCCAAGCGTGACAAGTGGTACCAGGAGTGGTTGCACAGATGGATGCCGAGGAGTTATTTCAAATTGCTCAGAATGTTCCACTTCCTTACGATCCAGAGGATGACGCGCCCCCTATCCCTGATCTGAATGTCCCGGTTCATAACCGTCGACAGTACATCCCTTTGCCTCCGCTTCCTGAAAATTCTAAGAATGTGCTGACGAAGATGGGTCCATCCGATGACCCAGAGATGTTCCTTTTAGCCTTTGAGCAAGTGGCAACTTTATTGGGATTGGACAAATGACACTGGGCCGTTATCATCACACCTTTTTTGTCTGGGGATGCTCTACTGTCCTTACAGAATGTGCTTCACGATAAGCTCGGAGATTATAATTCCTGAAGCAACAAATTGCTTTACGTAAGACTGTGACTTTTTTGGCTAAAGGTTTTGCACTTAACGACTGGAACCTAAACATGGACGGTCCCATCTGTGCACAAATTCAAGATTTGATTCATAAAGTGCATTGCTGGTTTGAGGGAGACGTGGTGGAGCGAATTATGGAGAAAGTTGTCATGAATATATTACTGGCCGGAATACCTGCAGTTCTTCGAGATGAATTTCTTCGTCATGATGTAGAATCATTATCGATTATGTTCAGACGATTAGAAGGTTCTCAGACCGCTTGGAGAAAGAGCGGTGGATTTGGTGCTGTTACACAACTTACGAAGGAGCGTCCAGGACATTGTCGTCGCTTTGATCGATGGCTACAGCAAAGACAAGCTGCAGGACCTGACAATCGAATGGGGTCAGGAAGGCCTCCGGGGAATCCGGTTGTTAAGGAGGTGCCCATATCTGGGGAGACAGGAGCAGGCCGCGGACGTCGCAGGTTATATTTCGGCAGTGGAGCTGACTGAAGATGTTTCCGGTGTGATCAACCCGGTCACTTGGCGAGAGAATGTCACTTGTCTCCAGCTCAATCAATGAAAATTGGATTGGCTGAGGTTTGTTGCTCAAATATTCCCTATTCTCCAGATAAAAAAGATGGCTTATTGATATCGGTGAAGTTGGGGGGCTGCGAGATCTCAGCATTATTGGACTCGGGCAGTGACCTTTGTGTTGTCAAACAGGACTGTCTTGATGACAGATGCCTTAGTGACACTGAGACTGTAAAGATATGTTGTGTACATGGTGATGTTAAAGACTATCAGACATTGCTTCTTCCTTTGACTTATAAGGGTCGCCACTTTAAAGTTTGGTCTGCCGTTTCGGACTCCTGCCCCTGGCCATTACTCATAGGAAGGAGGAATGCCCTTTTTCCTAAACTAATTAATAAATGTCGGGCACTGGTCATCGAGTTACCTGTTGAGCTTAGTGGGGGGGAAGAAGAAGGAGAACTAGTGGCGGTCGGGGATAATCTAGAGCCCCAATTAGATATTGAACCCGATCTCTCCAGTGAGACTGAGGGAGACACCTCCTCCCCCAATTTCCCAGAGTGGCAGGCAGGCCCATCTACATCTTCTCATCTTGCAGATGCCTCCGAACACAAACCGAGTGATAGCAGCATACTGATAGCTTATTAGAATATGTATTTAAACAGACTCACTCTGACAATGACTCTTATTACCAAGAGCGTGATACCGGGGGCTTGAAAACTCCACACTTTCTAGAAAAACATGGTTGCCTTTTCAGAGTGATTTCAGACCATTTAATGGGGGAATTTATTGAACAACTAGTTGTACCTGAACTGCATAGGGAAATTCTTTTGTAGCTGGCCCACTCTCACATCTTAGGAGGGCACTTGGGGGCTGATAAGACCAGAGAGCGGTTATCAAAACGATTTTATTGGCTGAATATGGGAAAAGATGTTGAACGGTTCTGTACTTCATGTCTTGACTGTCAGATCATTTCCACTTATAAACCTCCTCGGGCTCCCCTTTGTCCTATGCCTATTTTGGAAATCCCCTTTCAGCGGGTGGGATTACATATTGTAGGCCCTTTACCTAAGACTAAAAATGGGTACCAATATTTGCTGGTGTTGGTTGACATCCAGAGGTGGCCACTTTGAAAAAGGCCAACTCCTCCGCTGTAGCCAAAGCTCTGTGTGGGATTTTTACTCGTGTTGGCATCCCTAGAGAGATTTTAACTGATCAGGGCACACCTTTTACTTCTCGCATGAAGTAACAATTGTGTGACAGCTTTGCTATTAAGAAATTGAGTACCACTGTTTACCATCCACAGACTAATGGTTTGACTGAACGGTTTAACAAGACTTTAAAACAGATGATCAGGCGAGTCGCTCATAATGATCCTACATCCTGGGACTCGGTCCTGACTTTTGTTATGTTCGCGGTGCGGGAATCGCTGCAGGCTTACACTGGCTTGAGCTCGTTCGAGTTGTTATTTGGCAGGAGCCCGAGAGGCATCCTGGATGTTGTACGAGAGGAATAGATAGGAAACGAGTCAACAGCTCTTGGGCCGAGCTTTGCAGATCGGGTAGTTTTGTTGCAAGATTGAATTTCTAAGGTTTCTTCTATTGCTGAGGAGCATCAACAACGTGAGCAGGAAACTCAGAAACGTCTTTACGATAGGCGCAGTAAGCTCCGTGAATTCAAACCTGGTGATCGTGTTTTGGTACTGGTTCCGTCTGACCCGCACAAATTCCTAGCTAAATGGCAGGGCCCTGCCATTATTGAGGAGCATATGGGTCTGGTAAATTACAAGGTTAGAATACCAGGCCGGCACAAACCATTCCAGATTTTACACATTAATCACTTGAAGGAATGGCACGACCGACAAGGGGTTTACACTTCCTTGGCTGCTGTTTCTCAGACCGATGCTGCCATTGGTAACGATTTGACTGACTCACTGCCAGTTTTGGAATTGATTGTTTTGCTTCCCTCTCTGTGACATTCTCTGCTCCTGGCAGAACTGTCATCTCTGACTTGTCATGGAGCACATTTAAACTTTTGAAAAAGAGACAAATGTTTGTTTGCTTTGCTTTGAATAAAGTTCCTGTTTTTTTTCTACAACCTCCTGTGTCTCTGTACAAATCTGTCACCCAAGTGTGACAACATACAGTGAAAAAAAATTACACAACAGACAAAAGAAGAGGAAAGTTTTCAGTTGAGATTTAAAGGTGGAGAAAGAGGAGCAATCTCAGAGAGACTGAGGAAGAGAGTTCCATAACACTGAAGGAGCTGCCTGCCCTCCCAGGGTGGAGAGTCTGGTGTGTGGGACAGTAAGGAGATTGCTGCTCAAGGACCTGAGAGAACGACAAGGAGTGTAAGGAGCTGAGTGAGGTAGAGGAGGGCAAGGTTATGTAGGGCCTTGAAGGTGACAAACAGAATCTTGAATTTAATCCTTGATGGCACCGGTAACCAGAGAGAGAACATGGGGGATTTGAGCAAAATGCTTTGTGTGGCTGCTGAGTTCTGCATGCACAGTAGCCTCTGTGTAGGTTTAGCATGGAGGCCGATGAAGAGGGAATTGCAGTAATCGATACGAGATTTTATGAAACAATGAAGCAGAGTTTGAGCCTCATTAAAGGACAGGAAGGAACGGAGGCGAGCAATGTGACGGAGATGATAGAATGAAATTTAGGAAAGAGGTCTAATGTGTAGCTCAAAGTTAACTGAGGAGTCAAACAAAACACCAAGATATCTGACAACAGGAGCAGGTTTGACAAGTGGACCATCAACAGAAACAGAGAAGTTGGATGCCTTAGAAAGTTGGGAGTTTGGGCCGACCAGTAACACTTCTGTTTTATTGGCATTAAGTTTGAGAAAGCTATTGTCCATCCATAGCTTAAGATCAGTGATGCAGTCAGTGAGTGTGCTGGGAGGTGAATCTGTAGGGGAGTCTGTACTAAGATATGCAGGGCTCAGTCACACAGCCAAGGAGAACACATTCATAAAGTGTCCCTTTGTTTAAATATATTTAAGAAACACAAGAAATGATCACAGGCTTCTGTTTCTGGTGGCTGATGATGGCGTTGAACTCTTTTTAGCTCAGTTTGACGTTGGAGAGCTTTGAGAACTCCAGATTACTTACACGTGATTTTGAATAACGCAGGTTCATCACCTTATCCTGGTTACATGTGGCCTTGTAAACACACCTGCGCTTAGAGGACTTCTTACACACCTCTTGTAAAACACACACCCCGCTCTCCTGTTTCTTACACAATAAAGACCTTTCAAGCTTCATCAGTACACTTCAGACTTGAATGAAAGTTCACAATTAATGTAAGGAGGAGTAGTAAGAATTACATTATTGTAAGGAATTAGTATCACCTTCCACAATGTCTCCTTTAGTAAGAATTACATTAAAAATGTACAGTTTAAGTAATGAGGTTCATTGAAGTCAATGATGTAGTTGTAGAACTTCTGTCTCTGATGAAGCCTGAGGCTCAAGTGCTGTTCTTCTAGTGGCTTTGAAATACGAATATAAAACGTATAAAGGGTCCAATTAACACAATAATTACTAAGACAGGCAAGAATGCTCTTAAAAATACTTTACAGCGTGTCCTAAATTCCTTTGTAAAAGTGACAATGACAATAAAGATCTATCTAAATGAAGATGTCAGCCATTCTGCTCGTTCTTTTTGAAAGCAAGCCATATCATGTGAGCCCGCAGCCCCTTGTACTACGTTTAATAATAATACATTTTATTTATATAGCGCCTTTCCCATGCTCAAGAAGCCCACCACTCGGGATAGCATCTCTGCCAGCGGTCACAGTCATTTATACAGCTGTGAACGCCTGCAGTTCATTCTTTTTAGGTTTAGCCCACCATGACAGCTCTGACTTATTCAGACCCCACACACTGGACTGTGTTTCCTCAAGGATACGGTGAAAGGCCTGTGGTGTTTTCACAAAGTCTTTAACGTGAACTTGACGCAGCTGAGTTTACACACCCAGTCTTAATACACGACAGTATACTGATGAGCTACAGTGATGTGCTCTCAACACACAAGCTGTCATCATATAAAGTTACATTGTGACAAACAAAAGTGGGACACCTGGGTCATGTCCTGTGTGGAAACATGAGAGGCAGGAGTGTATCACTGCCATTCAGAACACCTAAGTCAGTAACTCATGAATGGAGGTGTCACCGCCGATGGCATGGCCAGTACTCTAAGCGGACTCCACCTCACACTAATCTGCGTCATGCATGATGAATAATTTATGGTGCAAACACAGATGTCACCTCCTGATTGGTACTCCACATGGAATTTACACCCCACAAGGGGTACATTAAGTGACCATAATGAGAATATTATGGAAGGACTTGCTTGTTCTGCATGTATTCATTGTACCTTGTGCTGGATTAAGCTTGCTGTGCTCCTCACTATGCACCACAGAGCGGGTAGTAACACAGACGGTCCCCCAAGTCATCACAGATTCTGTGGGGATGCAAACGTTAAGTTCCTGTACTCAGAAGCTCAACCAGCAGTGTGGCATTTCAAAGTACAAGCATAGAACAACACTGCCACCAAGACTACAGCTCTGGTGACTATGTGCTCACAGAGTTCCCATCTTTGGTGCATTGATAGGCTGTGCCAAGCAGCGGTGGCATGTTCTATTGTTTGAAGTTGTACTCCAGGCAGCTGGCAAGTCTTTTTTGTTTCCAGTCTGTCAGTGCAGATGCTTTTTACTTTCTTCTTCCATCAAGAAGAGAGAAATGCCTTGTTTTTAGTAATAAATCTCTGGGTATTATTATTATTATTATTTCAAAGGGTCTTACATGTTTTGTGACTCTGGGAGGTGGAGGACTCTTTCAAGGTTTGTTTTAACTCACCGTCATGCCACGTAGAGACTTGCACTTGCATTTGGCTGAAATAAATTTTTTCATTATTTGTTTTTTACTTATTACTAGTTTGTGTTCAGTAATTTTATTTTGTTTGCTCATATCACATTTTTGGCCACAATAATCGTTCCAGTATGGTCGGCAGACACTTCCCCAAGCCCTCAGGGACACTTAAAAGACCATCGCACCATTATAGTCCAGTAAAGACTAGTTTGGTTTTTCTTTTTCCTTTGAAGTTCTGAACATCTCATGTCAAACCAAATCCCGTGGGGTTCACTCAGGCCTACTCACAAACACATGCTGAAGCCGTGTGGCTACTGCTGGCTTTGGCTACTGGAATGTGCCTTCCCAGCTCAGTCACACTTGGCTTTCCTCAGTTTCTCCTTTTTATAACACGTCCAATGAGCTCCAGGCTTTGTGCCTCTCAAACAGTATAACATTGCATTAGGAAATCCCCTCTAGGGCCATATATAGCTGGCTGAGCCCTCAACTTCTCCAACTGCTTAAATCTAATTTCTCCTTCCCTTCCTAAATCTTGATCTTCAGTGACTGAAGAGACCTGACTATCTGCTCACTCGTACTGATTTGCAGAAGGTTTGCTCCGGGACAAGGACGTCAGTCTGTGGATTATGACTATAAGGAGGTGGTGGACAGAACAATCATCATCATCCTCGAGATTACATTTTGAATGTCAGTTGAACACAAGCATTTGACAGTAAAGAGCATTTCACCTGAGGCACTGCCACAGATTTTACATTGGGGAGCTACTCTGACTCATTCTGCTCCTGGTGCTGCACATTTACCTTTTATTTTGAACACTTTTTTCTTTTGATTTTGGCTCGGTTTTGATTCTCTCTTGTGATTGTGGATTGTGCATGGTTTATCTAATTCTAGAAAAGGCAGTCATTATGCAGCTAAATGATCACTTGAATAAACATTGTGTTCTTGACAAGTTTCAGTCAGGTATTAGAACAAATCACAGTATAGAAACTGCAGTCGTTAAAGTAGTAAATGACTTCGGGTCAATGCAGACAGAGGCCCTGTATCTGTTCTCATCCTCTGAGATCTGAGTGCCGCCTTTGATATCATTGATCACAATATTCTTAGAAATCACCTTAGTCAATGGGTGGGCCTCTCTGGCAGGGTCTTACTTAACAGGTAGAAAATTCTTTGTTAGCTGTGGTAATTATACTTCAAAGACACATGATATTCTATATGGGGGTCCACAAGGGTCTCTCCTGGGTCTGCTGCTCTTCTCGATCTCCATGCTTCCATGAGGTCAGATTATCTCGGGGCATAACGTGAGCTACCACAGCTATGCTGACAACACACAACTGTATTTATCAATAGCACCTGATGACCCCGACTCTCTTGATTCACTGTCCCAATGTCTTACTTGTGTTTCTGAATGGATGAGTAGTAAGAGTAGTAAAATAAGAAGGCCTCTCCCTAATGCAATATAATTAATGCCAGTATCTCCAAAGGAAAATGTTCTTTACACCCTCTAAGAGCCACCTTAGTTCATATGAATGTACAAAAAGAAAGAAAAAACTTCAGGACTGTCTGATAATGTTCTAAAGTTCTGCTGGCATCGAGACATGCATGTGACAAGGGGCATTTTGTTAAATGACATGCCATCCTCATTAAGTGCCAGTGGTTTCTTCTTACAGAACAGTCCAGCTCAGCACAGATGTGAAGACTAAAACGGTTAACTTTACCTTTAATAAGGCAAATGTTGAAGAAGCCTAAAATGTTTTACATATAATGTAGGAAAAATTCATCCTAAAATTTGAAATTAGTAGGAAATTAAAAAAAAAAAAATACAGTAGGTAATGAGACGAATAAGACGGACAAGATGGACAACCCCAATGCGAACTGAAGGGTGTGTGAGAAGAACAATTAAAAAGGAGACTGGGTAAGCTAAAAGGTAGTTAGAGAAGAACATAGCAGGTAAGGTGAAAGACGACCCTAAGAGATTCTGTCAGGATTTTAGTAGTAAAAGATCAGTAAAGGAGGAGGTGAAGTGCATCAAGAATAGTAAAGGGGAATGTAAAATATTGACAGTGAAATAGTGAATGCACTTAACTCGCATTTTTCTGGAATCTTCACATGTAAGGAAGTTGACAACCTCCCAGCGGTAACAGGGACTACTAAGGAAGTTCTGAGTGATTTAGCAATTGTAGTTGGAGATGTGCTGCTCACATTAACACTAGAATTACCAGAGCCTACGAGAAAACTCATAAATCCGGCCCACCTTAAATCTGTTCGCACCTCTCCATCAGCGTCTTTTGTCCTGTAAATGTGCCAATTAAGACAAGCAGCAAGCAGCCTGCTATTCCATCCCCCCACCGCCGCAGAACGTGCACAAACTTCTCCCAGCTCATGCCTTGTTTGATTATCTGGGAGTGAAGTGCTGGAGTTTTAGAGTGGAAATAATAGATCGTAATTTGGAACACATGAATTTCATGTGTGTTCTGTTTCTACAGTAATCTGTGTAAACACATTGTTAAAACAGAAATGTTTTTCATATTTTAGTAGTAAATGACAAAATGTAGGCATAAACTATATAAAGTGTGAAGCCTGAAGTCCAAAGATCAAATAAACACTTTCACAAAAGGTTCAAGGATAAGACAACAGCTTCCGTGGCGTAGCGGTAAGATTTGCTGACTTGTAATCAAGAGTCCCCGGTTCGATCCTGACACACTCCTATATTTGCTGTGTTCAGTAGTGAGCTGCTCTTATTGTTAATATTATACAGTACACACATACATTTGGTTTGCGTCTGTAACAGACGGTGTACATTTATAGGACTTGTGAAAGTTACCATTTTATTTTCACTTTTATTCTCTCAGTCACGATCACGGTACATACTACCGCACCCCCACCCAGGGATCTCACGCTGTTAGTTTTTATTTCAAACTGGGAGTAACTGTAGATATGAGTGGTGTTTTGAGGCAATGGAACTTGACATTCTCTGATCTGACGAACAGCGTCAGATCGGGTGTGAATTTTTGCTGGTGCTGTTACTTAGAGTCAGATCAGGATGGGCGGGGTTGGGTGGGGGGCTTGTGTTAAAGCGTGATTGTGATTGAGAGAATAAAACTGAAAAAAGCTAACTTTTACAAGTACCATAAATTTATACCCAATGTTAGACCCCTTCTCAGACCTGAAGTTTTCTCCGCTTGGGTTCAACATCCCTGATCTGGCCAGGTCCGGTGGTAGTGCGGGACCAGGAGTGCTCTTGAGGCCCAACAAGGTCCAAGCCTCCATGGAGCCCAATGCCGCCCCGGGGATGGAGGGATTGGGGGTGGAGGGTCAGAGGGAATTGGGAATGATGGAAACAGGCCGGAGGAAATAGCAGACATCATAGACAGGGACATGGGACAGGTACAAATAATTTTGCAGGAAAGACCCGAACAAAATCAAGAGCGGAAAGTGACGCGCTCAGGGAACTAAAAGATAGGACAGAAGTAATAATCAAACCAACAGATAAAGGGAGCGTGATTGTAATACAGAATAGACAAGATTACATTTTCGAGGTGCTTGCACAACAGAACAACGCCGAGCACTATCTAAAACTGAACAATCCAATAATTTCCAGAAACGGCATTAAAAATCGGAGAAATAGTGGAGGAGATGACAAAAGGGGGGATAGGGGACTCGACGCGGTCCAGAAATGGTTCGAAAAATTTTTGGATTCAAGCAGACCTGATAGTGACCTAAGACGACTACTGGAACTCAGGACCAGGAACGATTTTGACTTTAACACAGAAAATTACCTACAGATTAAGGGCACGGCGATGGGCAAACGTTTTGCTTCATCCTACGCGAATATCTACATGGCAGAGTGGGAAGAATCAGTCTTCCCCAAATGTCCAATCCTCCCGGGTAAATACGTAAGGTACCTGGATGACATCTGGGGCACTTGGGAACATGACTTGGATAGTTTTAAAATATTTGTAAACATTCTGAACACACATCACCCGTCGATTAAAATAAAGTACACAAGGGATGTCCAGAGTGTGAACTTCCTGGACACCACCACCTATAAGGGCCCGGACTTTCCAACTAATAAGAGATTAGATATTAAGGTGTACTTTAAAGAAATGGATAAACACTACTGCACAAGAGCAGTTACCATCCCCCGCATACCTTCCGCGGCTTAGTTAAATCACAACTACTTCGGTTCCATAGGATCCGCACAAAAAGGGAAGACTTTAATGCAGAAAGCAAAATTCTTTTTCGCACACTTAAGGACAGGGGCTCTGTGAGATCGTTTCTAAGAAGTTGTTACAATACCTTTTTGGTAAATAACCCGAGGGACGACATAGGTCAAATTCTCCCACTGATAGCCACCTACTCTAAAATAAGGTCAACAGGGCAATCAAAAATAACTTTCAGGAAACACAACAAAGAGAACCGGACTTCTTGGCCAAATACAGAATCATATCCGCCTTCCGCAAAAATAAATCTGAAAAAACAACTCGTCTCGAGCCAAATAAAAAAACTTTAGACCCACCCCCCCACAAAAATATTGGATCCAAACTAAAACGATTCGGAATCCCTTAACCTCAATCTCCAGCCCAACACAGCTGGGAGTAAGTGTCCGAACGAAAAACTGCGTTTACGCAATCCAATGCCTACAGTGCCAGATAATCTGTGTGGGGGAAACAGGTAACGCTCTTAGGATATGACTCCACCAACACACCCATAATATTAGGAATTGAAAAGAGAAACACACACACTTGGTACAGAGTGTTCTCTCGCATGGCCTGGACACACTAAAAATAACGATCTTAGAACATAATCTGAAATGGGACAGTAAAAGTATGAAAACGGAGGGAAAGCATATGGATTAGGACTCTTAGAGCGCAGTTTCCGACCAGCCTAAACATGAAAGGTTCACAGCGCTAGGTAATACCAGGTAGGGCAGGCAAAAATAATGTTCACAGAGGGAAATGGACCGGGGATGGATTTCAGGCCAACCACGGCAGGACATCCTCTGGAGCCACAACCAGTGCAAACCTTCACTTTGAGGAGCCAAGCCGGGTTACACTCACCCAGGGCTGCACAGCCAGAAGTGCATCCGGCCAGCCTGATTCCAACCCAAAAGGGATAAATCTCAAGTATGTCCACTTAAAAGACCTTAAAGTATAAGAACACCACCAAAAGGAGAGACCATCCTTTGAAAAGTTTAAACTTAATTTTACAAACCAGGGCAGCAAAGGTACCCTGAGGCACAAACCGAATAAAGAAATCCAACTTTCATAACGTTATTTATCAAGTGTAATTGTGGAAAACCATTTAGATCAGTTAACATCAAATGTAAACGTGAAAAACAATTTAGATCAGCTAACATCACATTATAATGTGACCTTGAGAGATGCTCTGGAAACAGTGGCTCCCTTTAAAACAAAAGTGATCAAAGCACATAGAAACTCTCCCTGGTTTAATGAAAACACTCGAGCTCTTAAATTAGAGAGTCAAAAACTGGAGCGCAGATGGAGAACAACAAAGCTACATGTCTTTCAAACTGCATGGACAGAGAGTGTTAATAAATATAAAAAAGCTCTCTTTAAAGCTCGCTCAGAATACTATTCTACATTAATAGATAACAATAATAAAAATCCTCGGGTACTGTTTAGAACAGTGGCTAAATTAACAAATGGAAATTCAGATCTACAGTGCAAAACACCAACAGATATTAGCAGTACAGACTTTATGAACTTCTTCAATGAGAAAATTAAAAATATAAGATCCCAGATCTCTGCATCACAGTACAAACGAAATACTAGCTTAGCAGACCCTGTCTCACATTGCATTCAGCACTTTAGTAATTTTAATCCTGTAACTGAGCAGGAACTCTTAACTTTAATTTCTGAAATGAAGCCCACTACTTGTTCCATAGATCCAGTGCCAACAAAACTAGTAAAAAGTGCAATGGATGTTCTTGCAGCGCCTATTCTAAACATTATCAGTAGTTCATTATTGCGTGGCACAGTACCTGA